>NW_017721282.1:0-36861 GCF_001865875.1 Lupinus angustifolius | reverse complement strand
ACTAGAGTCTTAGATATGTGTCTTAGTTTTTGAGTCTAGGTTAGGTAAACCTAGATGCAAATCTCACAAGTCCTAAAAACTATTATATCATACACATGAGACATGCCATCTAGATTATTATATGTTCATGCATTAATCATACATGTTATTTGTGCATCTTAGGCATAACCTAATGGGAAAAAATGTATAGTTGATAAGCATAACATATAGGTAGTTTACCAGTTAATCTCTTAACTGGAAAATATGTATGTTAATCAATTACACAAGGCGTTAATCGACTAACGTGAAATCAGTTTTAACAGATAACTGAAAAATAGAATTCAGTTATTCTTAATCGTTCTCTACAACCCGTTAATCGATTAAAAGGACACTTAATCGATTAACTGGGCATCTAATAACTTTTCTATATAAATTGTGTTTTTATACCATGCTTCATACATTAATCATTCATTTTTAGAATTGCTAAGTTGCATATTTTTCGTGCTCATTATATGTCATATAGGCAGAGAGAAATGAATGTGAGATAGTGAGAGATGATATCATGCTTAGGGATTAAAATGTCATCCAATTGCATGTGATTAAATGTGTTCATCATTCTATCGTTACTTGCATGATTCTTTCATTTCTTTTAGAGATTTCGTAGGGTAGAAATATATGTTTCTGCATGATTCTGATTTTATACATATTCTTTATAATTTGTGAGATTTGTATGGGCTTTATAGTTGATCTTTAATTGTAATATTTGTGTCATTTTGTGCTTGATAATACTCTATTTTGGTGTTGTTTTTGTGATAAGGAAATTTGTCTCTTGGTGTCATACCACCAAAGAGATTGTGAGTCTTCACCAAGACTTAGAGGTCTTGAGTTTAGAACATACTCTTGGCTGGGGCTAGATCATAGGAAAGGTTTTCCTAGGCGATTAGAGTAGTCAAACCAAGGTGGAGGTTCTAGGAATTCAAGAAGGTAGCATCTAAGATCTTGTAATTGGAAGTGTGTATGTAATATAAATTTATTTCAGTTTTAGTGAAGAAAATCTCTCGAGATCAGAAGGGGAGGACTGGATGTAGTTTTGCAGTGGACTGCAAAATGAACCAGTATAAAATATTTGTTGGAGGCTGTTTCTTACCGTTATCTCTTTAATTTTGCAAGTTTTTTTAATTGCCTGTTTTAGTTGATAATTTGAATACTGTGATTCTGTCATATAGTGATTAATTATGTTCAAATATATCTCTTGTATCATTTCTGTATAATCGGGGAGTGGCCGTGCAATCAAGCTATTCAACAATTGTCTATTTTGTGCGACTTAATCGATTAAGTCATTGCTTTAATCGATTAACTGAGCATTTTCCAAAATAAGGGCTTTGGTGCCAAAAGCGATATTTGGGAACCACGACACCTATTCACCCCCCTCCCCTTCTAGGTGTATTCTATCAGTGATATCTAACATATATAGTATTGACATCCCATTCTTCCAATACTAGGAAATGTAGGAATTTTTATGATAATATATGTTTCAAACATTCAACAACCTCCACCTAGTTATAAATAGATGAATTCTTGCATTCTTAGCAAATTTAAGTAACAATCTTCATTTTAACAAATATCTAGCTCCACCATGCTTAATGTCCAATGCTCTTTACAAGCTCCTCGATGGGGATTCTTCTACATGAGAGTCTATTACCATTTAAACATAAGTTTTTTTGAGTATTCTTGACGATGCCACTAAGGCTTTATTTGGGAGTTATGACGGAAAGGGAATGAGAGGGGTCAAAGGATTATGAAGGAGGAGGAAGGGAAAGCAAAAGCAAGGCACTCCTCTTCATTGTTTGAGAGTATAAAATTTAGATAGGGGAGGATAAACTAATGATAGTGTAATAATATTTTTTACTTTTCCTTTAAAAATGCAATTAAAAATGAGAAATTAACAATAATATCTAATTATATAATATTACTAAAAATATATAGATATTTTGATATTTTATCAACAAAAAACCTCAAATTGGAGATCTTTAAAAGTATACCCTCCAAAACCTTCTCTCCTGCATTCAACTCCCAAACAAGGGGAAAGCTTTCCAAAGCCATCCATTCCCTTCCCCTCCAAACCACACTCCCAAACAAAGCGTAAGAGACCAACTTTTCTTTAAACTTGTGTCAATCTTCTCCAAACTTACACTACCTTTTTCAATACCCAGTTAAGTTGAACTTTGAAGCTTCCATAGAACCCTTAACAACTACCATCATTGTTGATATCAACAATCATAGTTCAAAAGAACTATCATACTTTACATTAATGAGAATACCAACCATACACACCTTGAATCAATGCCAAAAAGTGCTCCTGTCACACCTTTGCATCTAGTCAATGTGGCTTGTGTGATTTATCTTTCATCAAGGTCATTACTTGTGTTACACCCTAAATAAAAGCCAACCATTGTTCGTGTTATTGCATACCAAGCATCCAAGTAAATGCATCCATGTTACATCTACATCTATTTCAATACGCTTGTGTTACACATGTATCTATGCCAATGTCTGATGTCAAATACCTTGCTAATGCTCGTGTTATTGTTGATCCACTAGAAGTATCATATCATTTTAACAATGAGAGAGACATTTTCAGTACCTATCTCAGATCCTCACACTCCACATGTGTCTAAATCTCCACCTATGTCCCAATTTAATGCATTGATTTTATGGATTTTGGAACCAACACTTTGTGCTCCTCATCACAGTCTCACCATGTTTCCTTCTTCTTCAAGTCATCTGGTTTATTCTCATACAATGTCTTTGAAAGACCTTTCTTAAACAACTCTTCCTTCACCTTCCTCCTTGTAATAATCCAAAGTTGTTAGTTCTATTAAACTTCTCTATCATAAATTTGGCACCTCAGAAGCCATCTACTAATTGTTGGTGCAAGAGAAGCATTAGTTGTACAGTGTTGATAACAATCAATCAAGTAAAGAGCAAATCATAAATAGAAGATAATGTTTTAAGGATGTTCAACCAATTGTGCCTATATCCACAAGAGCATTGAGTGTTTACAATTATATATGTGTGTGTATATATGTGTATTAGGATTCAATCTGTAAAACTAACACACTCAATTAGGATTTACACAATATATAACTTACTACCTTGACCCAATAAAATAGACCCAAGGTGATCGATGTATTTATTGGAAGCTTTAATGAATATGAATTTGAAGGCTATACGTATCATGATTTTGATGAAGTCATCAATTTACAGGACGACATATAAGGACACACGTTTAAATTTCGATTACATTTCATTTTTATATTTCATAGGTCCAAGATATAGTGAGGGGTGAGTCTAATAGATTTCATGCATCTCGCATAACTGATTTTAATTAGGATCATTACATATGATGGTAGAAATGATGATTGAGCTAAAATTATGACGTTTACATCACATAATCGATTAAGCTGCAAGTTATGAAATTCACGTTTTCCAAAAACTATTTGGACGTCTAGTTCATCATCTAAGAGGTTTTAACAAAGCAATGAGTGATTATGGCTAAGAAGTAATCTATTATCTTATGCAGAAACACATAAATACAAAAGTCTTGTTTGATTTCTCTATAGTCAATTTAGAAAATTCAGTTTTACCAAATAGAAACTCAGTTCAGTGTTAAACCTCTCAAATCAAGAAAGAACTTGTGTGTATCCTGGAGAAAATAAAGGCTCTTCATTTTCATTTTCAAATGTTCTTCTCATCTTCTCTAGTTTTCATACTCTATTGATCTTAGTTTATCAATTAGATTAGAGATAAGAATAAAGTATTCTTTGATCTACTTTCTTGTTACTATTTGGAGATGAATGTGTTTATCAAACAACAAAATTTGCTAATTTCTTAAAGGAAAGATAAGAAATAAATTAGGGGTGATGGATGATGTATCTAAGAGATTGTGATCATTATTGGACACATAGAAACTAGGGGTTTTTGGGGAATCAACTAGGGCCAAGCTTGTGAAGAAAGACAGAGGAAGTCTTTGTTCATATGTTTGTATCAAATAATATCTCCAAATGGTGAAAATCCACAAATCAATAAAGAGATTGGACATAACATCATTCTTAGTGTGAACTAGTATAAAATCTCGTGTCAAATCTTATTTCTCTATACTAATTAATTCCATCCTTTACATTTGTTAATCAATTGATTTTGTAGTGATTCGTTTAGACTGATATTATAATTAATTTGATATTATAGATTTGTGTAACTCGATTCCAGCCAATAGGAGTCGTTTGCGTGTCAACAGAGAGTAAAGTTGACTTTGACCAACAACATGAACCAGTTAGAACGTGATGTTAGGTATTAGTGGACAAAATACACCTAGAAGGAGGGGGGTTGAATAGGTGCCGCAGTTATCAGTTATCGCTTTTGGCACCGAAGCCCTATTCTGGAAAATGCCCTAGTTAATCGATTAACACTCTGTCTTAATCGATTAATTCACAGAAAACAACAAGTTGTGGAATGACTTATTGCACAGCCACTCACTGATAATTAGATACAAATAAAGCAAATATATATGAACAAAATTAAACTCAATACAACAAATTTACAGTATCCAAATTATATACTAAAATTAGGCAATATTACAACTTGAAAAGTAAACAGATTTAGGATAGAAAAAGCCTGCAACAAGGACTTTTATCCTGGTTGGTTTGCGAGTCCACTTGCAAACTAATCCAGGCCTCCCCTTCTAATCTCAGGATATTTTCTTCACTAATATTGAAATGAATGTATTGTTACATGCACACTTCCAATGCACAAACTTAGACACTCCCTTATTGAATTCAAGAACCCACTTTCTTGGTTTGACTCACCTAATCGCCTAAGAAAACCTTTCTTACGATCTAGCCCCAGCCAAGAAAACGTTCTAAACTCAGGATCTCTAAGTCTTGGTGAAGACTCACTAAGTCTCTTAGGTGGTATGGCACCAAGAGACGACTTTCCTTATTACAACACAAAAACAGTACAAAATATAGAGTATTATCAAGTACAATGTAGCTCAAAATATCACAATTGAAACTCAACTAAAAACCCTATACAAGACTCACAAGTAAACATGAATATGTATGAGTTAATTGATATACAGAAACATATAACTTCTATCCTAGAATTCTTCTAAATAAATGCAAGAATCATGCAAGAGAAAATAGCAAAGGTTAACATATTAATCACATGAAATTAGATCATAATTAAACCCTAAACATGATACTATCTCTCACTATATCACAATGCATTTCTCTCTGCCTAAATGACACAAATGAGCACGAAAAATAACCAACTAGCAATTCTAAAAATGAATGATATGATATGTGATGCAAGACCTAATAAACACAGTTTATATAGAAAACCTTTCTGAGACCCAGTTAATCGATTAAGTACCCTTTTAATGGATTAACAGGGTGTTGAGAATAACTGTTTTCAGGTTTTCAGTTATCTATTAAAACCGAATTCACGTTAAGCGGTTAACACCTTCCTTAACCGATTAAGTTACATATTTTTCAGCTAAATGATGAAATGGTAAACTACATATATGTTATGCTTATCAACTATACATGTTTTACCAATATATTATGCCTAAGATGTACAAATAACATGTATGATTAATGCATGAACATATAATCATCTAGATGGCATGTCTGATGCAAATGATTTGATTAGTTTTTAGACTTGTGAGAATTGCACCTAGGTTTACCTAACCTAGACTCAATATCTAGGACACACATCTAAGACTTTAAAGTGACTCGTGTAAGAACCTAGTCCAGATATGAGATCCTTGAGTCCATGGCTTATTGATTTGTTAAGTCATCTTCAAGCTTTCAATAAATCATTGTCTTCATCAAAACTTAGGCAACCTAAAAGTGCAACACTATGACACTTTGCACTTTCACGTGACACCTAGGAAGACGTAACTCTCCTCTAGTAGATGCGTCTGCATCAGATTTGGGCACCCTTTCTAGTGTCCATTCCGTTGCAGCCATGACATTTAGGCGGGTTTAACCCCCTCGCGTGGACGTATCTGCACTAGATATGGGCTTCATTCCTGGTACCCATTTCACTATGGTAGAGTGTATTATATACTTTTATGATCCCTTTGCTTCAGACATCCAGAGAATCCCATGTGGCTTACATCCCAAATCAACTAGTGCTTGTAAGACATGCAGACAGTGTTGCTGCTTCCCATCCACATAGGATAACAACTACATCAGATCTATTTCGTTTTTATTTTGTATTATGATTGTATTAATTTTCACTATTAAACCACAATCCTTTAACAAATAGAATTGATTTTTTTTAAATATCCATCACAAATCCAATTACAAAAATAAAAAATAAATATTAATTTTATATATGGATAAATAGAAATAATAAAAGGGATAAAAAATCTATTTAATATAACTAACAATCAACTAATCTTTTTATGAATTTTTTTAGCAACTAATTAAATTTCTTTTACTTTCGGTAACTAAATAAATAATTTATTAACAAAAAGTGAGAACCTTTTACTAATTTAAAACGAGTTTTAATAAAAAAAATGACGTTTTGGGATTAATCAGAGGATAAAGGCAGGTTGTGGTAACACTTCTCGTCCTCATTTCATCTTTGAATGGTCGTGTTATGATACTTCTATTTACTCGATTAATTCCTAAATTAACAATAAAAAACCAAAAACATATTGTAATTATTTTCAAATGTCTAATAAGATGGGCGGTGCGGATATTAGTTTTCTACTACTAGCCCTTTTTACAGGATAGTATTTTCTAACTCTCTTTTAAGCTGAGATGTGGTGTGAACATTAGTTTTTGCTGCTTCAATCTTCTTAAGAAAAATAAATACAATCCATTAACATCACTTCCTAAGCAACATAGAAATTGTAGTCTTGATTCCCAAAGCATTTAGGGATACATATGAGCAAGATTAATTTTTGTGAGACAAAAAAAAAGTTTATTTTAAAAATTTAGTTTTGATCAATCAAGGGTATTTAATTCATGAAATTAGCTAGAATTCCATTTTATTACGGGTGAACGAGGTACTAATATCTTCTCCGGTCTGTAATCAATTCCCAAACTCATAACTCTGTTTGACATGATAATTTTATCCTAAATTAGGCATAAATTGAATTTTCGATGTTTTAACTGCAAAAGACGTTGTGACGATTCCGAAAGAGGTCGCATAGCCGAAAATCGTGGACAAGAACTGATGATTCTTTTGAGGGTGTTTTTAAGAGAGTCAGGCCTAGTTTCTGCTATTTGATTAAATTAAAAACCCTTACATTTTTTAAATAAATAAATGTACATACTTTTATTCATTGCTTCAATGTAATTAATATTTATCCATTTATTTGTTTGATTATTCTTATACATACTCCTCATGTTTTGTGCAGTTTGTGGGTGGAGGTTTATTTTAAAAAGTTGGTACGCTTCCTCACACACTCACATTATACTTGAGTTTGCACACGCATATATGTTCTATACCCAGGTGTTAGAGATTAAGATTGAGATAGTAGGGACATGCACTTTGTGGGTGTTAGACTTTGTCTCTTGGCATTAGCATGATAGACAACCCATATTGTTACCAAATATTGTGAGTTAGACGTTCAAGGGGTTACACTTCTCTTGTTTCTAACCTACGATATTTAGGTTTCCTTTCTTTCAAGATTGGATGCAATCTGGTGACCTAAAAGTCTAGAGCTTTTATCGAGTCCACTTTAATGAAGACCTAATACCTTGTCGTAGAGTTGTGACCTTTAGACTATCAAAAACCTTGTATGTGTACCTTATTTAGGCCACGAGAAACATGACCTAATTTTTTTTTTTCATCATTCCTAAATTGTGACATTTGTCCCTAAAAAAGTTTTCATGTCTGATTGTTATGAAGATGTCCTTGTACTTTGAGGTCCTTATATCATAAGAACAACCAACCTTCATTATATACCATTCGATGGGTCCAAACTCCCTATATGTTATTTTTATTCATTGCGATGACCTAAAGCTTTAGGGGTAATTTTCATTTCCTTCAATGAGCTCAATGCCCTAGAGATAATCTTTATGTCATCTTAATAAGCTTGGAGTTTAATCGTTTAACTCTAAGTTGTCCACGGTAACCGGTTTGGTTAACATATCAGCTGCATTTTCTGAAGTGTGAACCTTCTGCAATAGTATCTACCCACAAGCTACCAACTCTCCGATCTTATGAAATCTCACATCAATATGTTTGGTCCTAGCATGAGACACTTGATTCTTTGCCAAGAAGATAGCACTCTGAGTGTCACATGCAGCGAAACTCCACCTTGCTCAATGCCTAACTCATTTACTAGTCCCATAAGCCACAAGGCTTCCTTAGAAGCTTCACCAGCTGCCATGTACTCTGCTTCAGTTGTGGACATAGCAACAACAGACTGAACTGATGATCTCCACATAATTGGTCCACCTGCAAGGGTGAAGACAAATCCCGTTGTGGACCTTCTATCATCCAAGTCTCCTGCATAGTCCGAATCAACATAACCAATAACTGAAGGCTTACTCTGTTGGCTGCCAAACATGATACCGAGACCTGTAGTCCCCTTCAAATATCTAAAAATCCATTTGACTGCTTCCCAATGTTGCTTCCCTGGTTTCGACATGTACTTGCATACTTGACTAACTGCTTGTGCCAAGTCCGGTCTAGTACAAACCATAGCATACATCAAGCAACCCACTGCACTGGCATATGGAACCTTTGACATGTATTTCTTCTCTTCATCTGTCTTTGGACACTTATCTAGGGAAAGTTTGAAGTGATTTGCCAATGGAGTGCTCACTACTTTAGCATTGCTCATATCAAATCTCTCTAAGATCTTTTCAACATAGCTTTGCTGGGAGAGCCATAGTTTTCTAGCTCCCCTATCCCTGTGAATCTCCATCCCAAGAATCTTCCTAGCAGCCCCTAAATCTTTCATGTCAAACTCCTTACCTAGCATGACTTTCAGCTCATTGATATCACTCAAATGATTAGCAGCAATCAACATAACATCAACATAAAGTAACAGAAAAATAAACGAACCATCGTCAAGGCTTCTCACATTAACACAACAATCATACTCACAACGCGTATAACCAAGTTCAAGATATAAGTGTCAAACCACTTGTACCGCTGTCTGGGAGACTGCTTCAACCCATATAGAGACTTCTTCAACTTGCAAACCAAGTGACTTTGTCCAGTTGCACTGAACTCCTCTGGTTGTGTCATGTAAATTTTCTCCTCTAATTCACCATGGAGAAAGGCAGTCTTCACATCCATCTATTCTAACTGCATATCTCGGCTGGCTACCAAGGCAAGCACTGCACTGATAGAAGTGTGTCTCACCACTGGGGAGAAAATCTCATTGTAGTTGATCCCCTTCTACTGTGAATACCCTTTTGCTACAAGATGAGCCTTGAACTTTTCCCCTTCTTTTTCTGATACTGCTAGCTTCCTCTTGTACACCCACTTGCACCCAACTACACGCTTGTCTGGGGGCAATGGAAAAAGCTCCCAAGTTTGGTTCTTCTGTAAAGACTCCATCTCCTCCATCATGGAACCCATCCATTGTTCTTTCTCCTGATTGTTGGGTTTATTCAAGTGTGAAGTCCCACATTGGATATGCGGGGAGGAGTGAAAGAGTTTATAAGAAGGAAAGACCCATAGAACTAATGCCTTAAGGTTTTGTTTCAAGACGTGGTGTCTCACTTGTGGCTCTTCACTCTTCCCGTACCCATGTAACAATGGAACTCCCCGGTGGTTGGTGGCTCCCCAGTCGCAGTCTGGTCCAACAATAATGTATCACAACTCTTGAGGTTTTGTTATTAATGCATTTTCGGTTTCTTTATTGTTGATTTCTTATATCTTATTTCTGAATATGGTTTGCATAATTCCATTGTTTAGAAACTGGTTGGTTGAGTTTATCTTCACTTAGTTGATTTACTCTCTCTAGTGCATGAATGTTCAGTTCGTGTGAATTTGTTAATCGTTTCATGCTTATACTGATTTCACCTAGTTTGAGGTTTAGGTTCTGGACCATTGAATTGATTATCGCTTAGTTAATTTATTCTCAATAAATTCGGAAGTTAATGGTTGGAATCAAAAAATAATATTTTGAAACCGAGGATTGAGTTGTGAACAAACGAACCAAAGAGATTTAGCCGTTTTATTACATTGTTTAACTACTGTTTCTGAATTTGATTTATATTCATACTATCCAACAACAAAAACCCCCTTGTTTCAATGTAATTAATATTTATTCATTTATTTGTTTGATTATTCTTATACATACTCGTCATGTTTTGTGCAGTTTTTGGGTGGAGGTTTATTTTAAAAAGTTGGTACGCTTCCTCACACACTCACATTATACTTGAGTTTGCACAAGCATATATGCTCTATACCCGGGTTTTAGAGATTAAGATTGAGATAGAAGGGACATGCACTTTGTGGGTGTTAGACTTTGTGTCTTTGCATTAGCATGATGGAAAACCCATATTGTTACCAAATATTGTGAGTTAGACGTTCAAGGGGTTACACTTCTCTTGTTTCTAACCTACGATATTTGGGTTTCCTTTCTTTCAAGATTGGATGCAATCTGGTGACCTAGAAGTCTAGAGCTTTTATCGAGTCCACTTTAATGAAGACCTAATACCTTGTCATAGGGTTGTGACCTTTAGACTATCAAAAACCTTGTATATGTACCTTATTTAGGCCACGAGAAATATGACCTAAAATTTTTCTTCATCATTCATAAATTGTGACATTTTTCCCTAAACAAGTGTTCATGTCTGAGTGTTATGAGGATGTCATTTCACTTTGAGGTCCTTATATCATAAGAACTACCAACCTTCATTATATACCATTCGATTGGCCCAAACTCCCTATGTGTTATTTTTATTCACTACGATGAGCTAAAGCTTTAGGGGTAATTTTCATTTCCTTCAATGAGCTCAATGCCCTAGGGATAATCTTTATGTCATCTTAATAAGCATGGAGTTTAATTTTTTAACTCTAAGTTGTCCTTGACAATATAATAAATGTGAAATCTAATTATCCTTAAATATGGTCTACCACACCCTAGGGGCATACAAAATGCTCTAACATAAATACATGCATACATACATACATACATACATACATACATACATACATACATAGATGCATACATACATACATGTAGACATACAATCACACATACGCACATACGCACATACACACATACGCGGTTACACACATACACGCATACACACATAGACGCATACACGCATACACGTATACACACATACACGCATAAACGTATACACGCATACACACATACAGTCATTCAAACATTCATCAAATATATATTATTCAAACGTTCATATAAAAAAATACATCATTCATCCACCCATTTATACAGTCATTCATCAAATGAAAACAAATATAAGTCATTGAAACGTTGCATTCCATGCACCATCACAATGTAAATTTTATACATCATACATTATTAAAAAATAAGTGTATTCATGCAATTTGAAAGGCATTCATTCAATTGTTAAAAAAAATAGACATCATCCACTTGTATATTCATATTCATATCACAAGCATAACAAAAATAACTCATTCAAACATTGTATTCCATACACCATTATATCATATATTGCATACACCACATATTATCTGAATGAATAAATCCATTGATACATTAAAAGAGAAAAATAATATGCATACATTATCTATGCAACATCATCCCCCTCACATCCAAACATATAGCATGCATTCCATTATCCATTGTCAATGACACTCATGAGTTAAAAATTGATTTATATAGGTGATACTATTGGAACTGGCTGAAGAGATCCAGATCAGAGGAAATAAATCAGTTGTCTAGATTGATATACCATCCTCAGAAGTCGGTTTGCGAACTTCTCTTCATTTGGAGATCCTAGTTGACCAATAAAATCTCAATCAATCTGCCACTCCTTAGGATTGTGAGGAAATGAATTTTGTAGAGAAAAGAATCAAAGTTGTTGAGGAAGCCAATTCCTATCGTTTAAGTGACATCATAGGCTTATGTTTTGTTCCAGACTTAGTCGTGCCGCCAAAATTCAAAGTGCCAATGTATGACAAATATCGATGAATGTCTTGTCCTAAAGACCACTTGATTATGCATTCTAGGAAAATGACTTCTTATATCAAAGATGACAATTTGCTAATCCATATCTTTCATGAATGTCTACCTGGAGCTGCCAAGACTTAGTACACGCATATTGGACGTCCTCATATCCAATGTTTCAAGGACTTATGTAATGCTTTTCTTATGTAGAATGAATACAATATTGATCTAGTTCCTAATAGGATGATGTTGAATATGTCCAAAGCAAGTGATGAGACCTTCAAGGAGTATGCATAAAGATGGGTAGAAATGGCCACCTAGACGAAGCTTAAACTATCTAATGAAGAGAAAATTTCAATATTCTTTGATATTCTCAAACCATTATCTTATGATATGATGTTGAGTTGTGTTTCTATGGGTTTTCATCAACTGACGATTGTAGGGGAAAAATAGAGAATCACCTAGGCAATGGTGAAAATGTGAGGGACTAAACCAACAAGGTAATTGGCGATGAATCTATAAGAATGGAGGAAGGCACCATGTTACCCGCATACTTATAGTCTAGAAGGGTGATCTCGATAACGAAATAGAAAAAAGTTGTATGACCTGATTTCTTTGTCCTACTACAAATTACTACCACAACTTCTTCAAAGATCATTGTTGACTCATGTTCTATTGAAGGAAGTGGAACCTCTATAACCAAAAGGATTCAATCCAAATATTCATTGTGAATATCATGTTGGGGCAATTGCTCATCTCATAGAGGATTATGATCAATTGAAGAGGAAAGTACAAAGTCTAATTAATTCATGATTGATATACTTTTATGGAAATGTTTTGGTTTGAGAAACGTATTCATGAAGAACTCACACCAAGTTGATACTAAGTAATGTAACATCCCTATTGCTCTCCTCAAGGATTTGGAGCCATGAAATAATGTGGCCTACATGTTTTTTCACATGTCATGAATAAAAGATTTACTTTTTGGTTTATATCGTTTTAATAAGTACATACTAGTGCATTGATCATGCAAACTTAACCTCCCATATCACACACTACCGTCACATTTACCCTAGGAAAAAACACAAAAAATAATCCAACTAAATTAATTCATGAATTACTATGAGATATTAAATTAAAAAAAAGCATAAAATGATGGATGATGTCAATATAAAACCTAAAATGGTGGGCGTTTTCAGGCAGATATTTCCGATGACACAAGGCATTTTTGTAATTCCCAAATACTAAGGAGATATCCCTTGTCATCACATGTGAGCCTAGAACATCATGGAAGGAGATTATTTTTTGAAAAAAACCTCAAGTTGTCAAAAAACTCGAGAGGGTAACTTTCATGTCTTTTCCTTGACATTTAATTATTAGGAAATGAATAAAATCTTCATACCACATTTACCTCATCTGACCTGAACGATAATGAATCCAAATTATGTCAGACAAAAGTGTTCATTGGTCAAAGAGCAAAATAAATTACAGAAAAATGAAAGTCTTACGCAAAAGTTATGGAAAATGAAATGCATTGTCTAAGACTGTCAAACAACTATTCACATCCTTTCTAGTAATTGAATGTCATGTCAGAAAACTATTAAAAACAGAACCAAGGATATGTGAGAAAGAAGAAATGGGTATGAGAAACATATATTGAAGCCTTATATATTTTTCTTGTAAAAACTTAGCCATGACATGATACAAGCTTAAAAGACTTTGTTAAGGATCAATTTGCTTAAGAAGCACACCATTACAAAGAAATTATGACTCCGCTAAACTGAAATTTTGATGAAAATATATTGTATTTAATGCATTAAATACATTCTTTCTTAAACATCATCATCATATTCACCATATCAACACTCAATCTCGAATACAACTTCAATTCCATATTCAATTCTCTCATCACCACTTATAACCCAAACATGTATCAAGTTTGCATAGTCATTGTTTTTCGTATATCTTTTTAAAAAGATGTGCATGAAATTAAGAGCACTAAAGCAAAAGAGAAATAGACACTCAAACTGAGGCAATTTTTTGGGATGGGTCTTGTAAAAGGCCTCTTAAGTTAAATCCCATCAGGATAATTTGAGTAGAAAGTTAACTCCTAGTATCTCACAGTAGGACAATTTTTGGTGGATCCCGTTTTTTCTCGAATCGAAGAGTTTCATGAAGGTAAAAAATGAGGCAATTTTATTTAGGGGGTTAAAAAATAAAAAAAAGGAAAAAAACACAAAACAGTGGTAGGTTGAAAACCCACATGGACAACCTAGAAAGAAGAGAGTGATTATAAGTTGAAAACCTGTAAAGGCAACTTAGAATCATTATAAAATGATAGAAATTCAAACAAGTACCTACATGGTATTTTGGGCTAAAATTAGAGAAACGAAATGAACATCCTCATGGTGAAGTCTTCTTACTACTAAACATCCTCAATCACTTAAAATATGACAGTTTTTTGGAGAATCTAAGCAATAGCCATATAGTTGAAGACAAGAGTTCAAAGTAGGTACATTGGGGCATTTGTTGTTGTTAACAAAAAACATGATGGAAAGAATTCCTCAGCCAACATACACTAGGGTAGTATGATTGGGTTTTTCATTGTCCTCAAGAACATACTGGGCAATTTTATGGATGACCTTAAAAGAAAGGTGTCGTTGAGCAAACTATGACAATTTTGATGAAAATGAAGTTATCATATAAGTCAAGAGTTGTGTACAAGAATCACTTTAGTCGAATTCAGTAGAGCATTTGTGCATGGGTTCTACCTCTAACCCCAAATTCTCTTACATTAGACATTAATCACATCTCATTTACATACATCATACGAATCATTATGCATCCCCAAACCAATTAATGCATAGTCACATTTATAAATTAATCAGTGCAGTACAAATATCAACATGAATATCATACATCACGAATCTCAAACAAAAAAGCATGACAATATTCAATCGAATTATATTTCAGTTTATACTTTCCAGGACCTCATGCCTGACGTGTTTCAAATCTTACTTTCCAGGATCGCATGCTTGACGTGTTTCAAATCCTACTTTCCAGGACCTCGTGCCTGACGTGTTTCAAATTTTACTTTCCAAGACCTCGTTCCTGAACTGTTTTCAAATCTTACTTTCTAGGACCTTGTGCTTGGCATGTTACAAATCTTACTTCACAAGATCTCGTGCCTGAAGTGTTTTCAAATCTTACTTTCCAGGACCTTGTGCTTGATGTGTGTCAAATCTTACTTTCCAAGGCCCTCTGACTGACGTGTCTCAAATCTTACTTTCCAGGATCTCATGCTTAACGTGTTTCAAATCTTACTTTCCAAGACCCCATGCCTGACGTGTTTCAAATTTTACTTTCCAAGACCTTGTGCCTAAAATCTTTTTAAATCTTAATTTCCATGACCCCAAGTCTAATGAGATTTCAATTACTACATTTCAGGACCTCATGCCTGAAGTGTTTTCAAATCTTACTTTCCAAGACCTCGAGCATGATGTGATTTTAATTACTAATTTCAACGACTATGTGCCTAAAATATTTTCAAATCTTACTTTCCAGGACTCCAAGCCTGAGGTGATTTCAATTATTGCTTTCACGACCCCGAGCCTGATGTGTTTCAAATTTTACTTTCCAGGACATGCGTGATGTATTTTAAAATTTTAATTTCTAGGGCCTTGTGCTTGACAACCCCAAATTATACTTTCTAAGATCTCGTGTTTGATGTATTTCAAAATTATAATTTTGAGGCTCCATGCTTGACGACTTCAAAATCATACTTCCTAGGACCTCGAGCCTCATGTGAAACCTTTCCACCCCAAGTTTTGACTTTACACCAACCCGCGTTCTAGGTCTTTATCCTCGTGTCTCCAAATTCCAGCAGTACACCGACATGCATCTTTGGTTTCACCTTTTTCACCCCATGTTCCGGAAGTATACTGACATGCGTTCTTGTTTTTTATCATTATGTCTCGAAATTTCAAAAGTATATCGTCATACATCTTTGGTTTTATCTTTTCCACCTCACGTTCCATCAGTACACCGACATGTGTTCTTGGTTTTTATCCTTGTGTCTTTAAATTCTAGCAGTACACTGACATGTTTCTTTGGTTTCACCATTTTTGCCTTCCAAGTTCCGGTAGTACACCAACCTGCGTCATTGGTTCACTTCCATTTTTTCGTCACACCTCTCGAGAACAAACACAAACCATCTTGAAGGCAACTCAACTTAGAAAAGGCGACAAACACTTTCAAGCAATGAGATGTTGTCAAGTGGGCTTTTTCTAGGCCTTGACAAAATTAAAGTTCATTTGTTTACTTGTTACATACCATGATATCCCTCAAACTCCAGTTTGTATGCAATCAGGTAAGCAACAAGTAAAAAGGGGCATTTATGAGCACCATTTTTTGTCTGGCCCAGAAAATGCCTAGAAACCCATTTATCAGATTATAAATAATTTCCACAAAAATAAATACATAAATTTTCAAAAAAATAAATATTAATAAATAAAATAATAGGTTCTGAAAACATATACCATATTCTCAAAAAAAATCAAAAAATATTTAAATAAATACCAACAAAACAATTTTATAAAAATCCACAATTTTCTCCTAAAAAACAAATAAATAAAATAATGTGACATTCTTTATTAAAAAAAATCAAAATTGTATTAGTCAACCATATTTTCCATTGACTTTTATTATTTTGGGATTTATAAAAACAAATAAGTGATAAACATGGAATATTCTTAGAATAATACCTCTTTATCCATTTAATGTTTCTAAAAAAATTAAAAAAAGGATTGGTCAAATAATCAGAAAATAAAATGGGATCATAATCTTTAAAATGTTGAAGTTCAAATTATGGATAAGTTGGTTAACTTGGTTTAAGGAGGAAAATGTTATGTAGTTTTATCATAAATAGTCATTAGGTTGTGAAGAAAAGAGTTGTAGAAAATTCAAAAGAAAATTGTAAGGAGAGAGAGTGAGATTTTGTTCTGATGAGGTCGAGCACATCATTAGAGTCGTCATTTCCAACCAATAGTAGTCATCTGCGTGTCAATAGAGAGCAGAGCTTTGACCGATGGCCTGGACCAGTCAGAACTTGACACCTAGGCAGCATAACTCTCCTCTCTTAGATGCATCCACATTAGATATGGGCACCCCTCTGGTGTCCATTCCGTTGCGGCCGAGAGTAGATTGGTCTTTGTGCTCCCAATGTCGCAACCAACCATCTCGTTACATTTAGGTGGGTTTAGCCCCCTCGTGTGGACGTATCCACACTAGATCTAGGTTTCATTCTTGGTATACACTATAATCCCTTCGCTTCAACCAACCAAAGACGCCCATGTGGCTTACATCTCACACCAACCAGTGCTTGCGTGAAATGTAAGTAGCGCCACTACTCCCCATTCGCTTAGAATCATAGCTCCGTCAACTTTATTTGTTTTTTTTGTCTTATGTTTGTATTAATTTTCCCTATTAAACCATAATCCTTAAACAAATAAAAATGTATTTTTTTAATATCTCCTAGAAGTCCAATTACAAAAATAAAAAATAAATATTAATTTTATTTATGGATAAATAGTAGTAACAAAAAGGGATAAACAAATCTCTTTAATAAAGCTAAGAATCAACTAATTTTGTTTATGAATTTTTATAGCAACTAATTAAATTTCTTTTCCTTATGTAAATAAATAAAAACATTATTAACAAAAAGTCAAAACGTTGTACTAATTAAAAATGACTTTTAATAAAAAATTGTTTGATTCAAAAATGCTTTCACATAACATTAATATTAGTGTTTATAAAAAAATTATAACATTTTGGGATTAATAAAAGGACGGGGGTAGGTCATGGTAACACTTTTCATCCTCATATCGTTCTTGAATGGTTGTGTGACGATACTTCTACTCACTCGGTTAATTCCTAAATAACAATAAAAAACCAAAAAATATTATAATTATTTTCAAATATCTCCTAAGATGGATTTGGTGCGAACATTAGCTTATGTTGTTTCGCCCTTCTTATGGCATAGTATTTTCTATGTCTATTTAAGCTGGAATGCGGTATGGACATTAGTTTATGTTGTTTTACCCTTTTTAAGAGAAATAAATATGATCTATCAACATCACTTTCTAACAAACATAGAACTACGTAATGTTGATTTCCTAAAGCATTTAGGGATAAGTAGGAGCAAGATTAATTCTTGTCAAACACAAAGGTATTTAATTCATGCAATTAGCTAGGTACCGTTTTATTACGGATGGACGATGTTCTAATATATTCCTCGATCCGTAATTGACTCCCAAATCCCTAATTGTGGTTGAAAAGACCATTTTATCGTAAATTGAGCTTAAATTGAGTTTGCCATATTTTAATATCAAAAGACATGATGACGACTCTGAAAAAGGTCGCGTAACCGAAAATCGAGGCACGAGAAGAACAACGAAGAACACACACAAACTCACTCCACTTAGTTGGAGAGCCCTTATAAACCAACATTTCTGAGTGGAACAAGTTGTAACAAGAAACTTAAACAAGATATATAGTCTTGGTCTCCCTCCTTATTAATTTCAATATTAAGCAACATGATACCTCTTATATAATATTATATTTCAAGTATGAAAAAAAACTGACAAGTACATAGTAATGTTAGACAATTTACTTCATTTGTGTTTTTGGGATGATAGTCCATCTTGTGCAAGGACAGTGGTTACGAAAGGTGACCCACCAACAAAGGATTCTGGGCTCATTAACAAAGTGAATAGTGACTAATGAGTCACGAGGCCATATAAGCTGATGCAAAAGCATAAAGTGGAACTAAGAGAAGCATATAATTTGGTGTGATTTGTGGAAAGGAAAAAGATAGCCACATGCAAGTACTGGGAAAAACTTAAAACAATCACTCATTTCTTAGATCCACACCATTCCTGTGGTGTGACATTGAAGCTACTTGTGTCTTTCTTTCCGTAAAGGATTTAATATGTATTCACTGACAGTGTAAATATTTTTTACACTGACAGTGTAAATGCAATCATTCACCATTGATTTATTAACTATCATTGACTCTCATATAAAAGTAATACAAATTAATGGTGGATGATGTGGTGACAGTGTAAAAAAACATAGATTTTAAACTCTTCTATAAAAATATCTGAACATTTTCTACAAATCAAATTTATCGGATGAATATTATACGTGTTTAAGAGAAAATGGTTGTTTGTGAGGGTGTAATGACCGATCTTTTAAAAAATAAGTTTATTATTCATTGTTAATCATGTTTCGAAAATAAATTGTGGATAATATATTTTGATATTGTTAAAATTTTATATGATTAGTTCGCATTATTAAAATTTATGATTAATTAACCTATCGAATTATATAGGGGTAGTATACTTTTACACGAAATAGTAAATGATGCTGACATGATTTTTTAAGCTTTGTTCATCTTCATAAAAAAAAAGAGATGGGAGATTCTCCTAATAAGAATATTTAGCAAAACCTAATCCGTTAGTTGTGTGCGAAAATTGTTGAATGCACAAATTACATGTCACAATCAAATGACTTATCCTTTCATATTATATTCCATAACATATGGGATGATATAATTTGAAATGTGTATATATTTGTTTAGTGTTATATCTACAAATATGGAATTAGTCTAGTATTAAGAGATTGTGCTGAATTCACACGTATCATACAAAAATCAAAGTTTGATCATTGAGATTGACTATAGCATAGGCAGATAAAGATACTAAAAGGGAAGAGATATATATCATAGTTTAACTAAAAAATAACGACTCAGTCCTTTTGGGTAAAGGAAAAAGTATAAAGTAAAGAGAATGTGCGACTTTTTTTTCTTTTCCAAAAAAGGATAATGGAATCTTTCAGGTCATTACTTTTCTGGAATACATTATTAACGATAATTGACTGTGATAAGTGATAACTAAAGCCTAAAAGTACTATCATTGCGTCAACTAGAGAAACCATCTTTTATGCTGCACCAGTGGTCACAGCTCTGCCCAAAAATAGCTTTATCTAAAGTTAGCTTTTAACTTTTGTGTATATATGTTAATCTTGTATCATTGTACAAGTAATAAAATAAACCTACTTAATTACTGGTAAATTTAAACCCAAGCAAAAAGGTATTAGTAATTTAAATATAACAACACAAGGATTATTAATTAGAATCTTTCTTTTCTATGAAAAATGGTCCTAACTAACAATTTGGACCACCTTAGCTAAATGACGCAACTGCACCCGGACCAACAAAATTGACCAATGGAATAGTTGCTTTCTACTTGTTTAGACATTTAAGAAAGCAACAACCTACATGACGTTGGTCTAGTGATTTAAGGCTCAACTGGATTCCCAATATTGAGAATTCGATTCTTGAAAGCGATACTTGTTAGAAGGATAGTCACGAACTCCGAAGAGATTAGTTCCTTACCTAAAAAGGTGAGGGAGTATACCCTTGGTAACACAAAAAAACATTTAAGAAAGTCAATATTATACTTTACCCATTTAACAAAATCTAGTGATATATAAGATAAATTTCTATAAATATAAATATATTGGTTTTTTGTCATTGAGAAACTAACACATAGTTAAAAAATTAATTTCCATTAAAAAACAAGTTAGACATAATTTTTCATTGAAGAAATATGAGATAGTACATATTAGTGAATATAAAATATTTTTTTTCATATACATACATCCTTAACCATATACATAGAAGCTTGCATCTCAAATATTGGAAGTTACTAGTATCCATGCTTACCAACAAAGATGTTAGCCTGTGTGTACAATATACACAAATGCCAACTTTGGATTTAACCATTCAACCACTTCTGAAGGGAAAAATGGTCCCAAAATTAATTTTGGATATAATGGGAGAAACTGTTCCTTGGACAACATAAAGATTTATGTTATAGCCGGCACACAATAAGCATATAAGCGCATGCTCATTCCTCTATCGTCTCTATCATCCTGAAGGCTATGAATGAGTCTCTTATTCTTCATGTGACCTTGTTGCTGGATGGCAATGAGTTATTGTCTGAAGTTAATGCATTGAATTTATATTCATATATATTTAATTAATATCTATAGGCAAATAATAAAGTTCATCTCTTACTATTGTCATAGCTTTTTTTCTCTTTTATATAGTAGCCAAAGGTAGCCTCATCAAACTACAAAAAGGTGACCAAGAGTGCATGATACTATTGTATGGTGAAACTATTAGGAACATATATCATCTATACCAAAAAAAAATCTATCTTTCTATTCCCAATCAATTACATACTACTACATATAATGCTATTAACTTAAAAAATTAATTTAATATTTATTTGATATATATTTATCAAAATCCTATTAATAATAATAGATTATAGATAGGGAAATGAGATAGAAGATCTCAATTCAAGAGTGAAAATAGAAACATCTTAGGTAACAAACATTTCACAATGGTATAACCAATCAGAGAAATGACAAGATAAGATGAGGACAATTTTTCAACCTTTCCCCTTTGGTCAATGAGATCAATTCTTAGGTGTTCTTGCTATTTATTAAATAGTATTTAATGTTTATATGTAAGATGTGTGAATCATTAATCCATACTTTAACAATTTTGATATTATTACCACCGAGATTTTGGTCAATAATTTTCTTATTACCCCTAAGACTGCATATTTAAAGCATATAGTTTGATCTATGATGTTGATACTGCTACCTTTCTTTTTCATTGATCTATCTCATTAAAATAAAATACACATCATAAAAAATGTTACAAACGTGATAATTTTTACATCAAATTTATTATGTGTCTTCTTAATATGTTTTTCTTTCTCTGTAGTTATTATTATTGTTTATTACTTATATAAATCAAGAGAATATTAAATGTACCAACAAAACATTAATCTAATGGTATAAGACCACACTAGATAATCAGAACAAAAACCAAAAGATCAAGGGATCAATTTTTGGAAGTGATACTTTTTGGGAAGGACGATCATGTACCCTAAAATCAATTAAATCCTTATCCATAGACTAAGAAGATACTAAAAAAAAACTTCAAAAATATCTTCTCAACATCCGTTCAGTTTTATTTGTGACTTTGCAACAACAAAATTATAATTACTTGTCTTTTTAAAATATCAACATGGTATTAATACCTAGTTTTCTATTTTAGCCATATATTTTCTTACTTTTTATTGTTTTTAACAATTATTATTCTTAGAGTACCAGCACAACAGAAGAAGAGAAAACTGGAAAAAAAAATTATTACTTCTTGCAAGATTCACACCACAAGGAAGAAGAAGAATATAATGAATATGAAAAGTTGTTAAGTAACTAAATTACTTAACCTCCACTTATAGAAACCAACCAACTAAAGAAAGAGAAATGGGCTTAAAACAATAAAGGTCAATCTGAAAATATCCGAATAAAAGAAAGAAAGAAAAAGAAAATTGGGCTAAAAGATTAATTAGCCCAATTCAAAATAACAACCAATGCAAAAACATAATTTGAGCGAAGAAGGAAAGCAAGCAACCATACTTGATTGGTGATGAAGGTAGTACAATAATGTTGGAGTTTAACACTCCCTCAAGTTAAACGGTACAAGTCGAAAATACCTAACTTGGAAATGAAAGTTTGGAACGCTTTTGGTGGAAGATCTTTAGTGAAGCCATGTGCAACTTGGTCTACAGAAGCAATTGGGAGAAGATGCACAAGACCTTTATGAATTTTCTCACGAACTACGTGGTAGTCGATTTCAATGTTTTTGGTACGCTCATGGAAAACATGATTGCGAGCAAGATATATGGCAGATAAGTTATCACACTAAATCAATGTAGGAAGAGAAAAAGGTAGATGAAGGTCTTTGAAGAGATAGTCTAGCCATTGAAGTTTACAAAAAAGACTCCTCAAGGCTCGATATTCAGCTTCAGATGAGGATCTACTGACTATATTATGTTTCTTTATCTTCCAAGAGATAATAGAGGAGCCGAGGAAGACACAAAATCCAGTAATGAATTTCCTTATGTCAAGATAACATGCCCAATCTGAATCTAAAAAAGAAGACATCTTGAGGGTGGGAGCGGATGAGAACAGAAGGCCTTGGGATGGTGAATTTTTGAGGTAATGTAAGACTCTGAGGTAGCTTTATGATGTGTAGTGTGAGGGTTGGACATGAATAAGCTAAGTTGTTGGACAACATAGGAGATGTCAGGTCTAGAGATGGTGAGGTATATTAGTCTTCCTACAAGTCTTCTATATGAGGATGGATCTGTGAGGGGAGAACCTTGGTTCATTTGAAGTTTAATGGCAGGGTCGAAAGGAGTTTTGGCAGGTTTGGATGCCAAGGCGCCCGAGTCTTCCAATAGTGAGAAGGTGTACTTCCTTTGAATTAGATGGATTCCACTTGCAGACCTTGCAATTTATAAGATGAAGAATTATCTTAAGGGTCCTAGATCTTTGATTTTGTAAGTGTTGTCTAGGACAATCTTGACATGATTAATTTCAGATATGTTGTTACATGTGAGGACAAGACCATCCACAAAAATCAAGATATATGTGAAGGAGTTGGATGATTTCTTGGTAAAAAGGGTCTGGTTAGTAGATGAATGAACGAAACATAAGGAAACAAGCTTGGAAGAGAGTATGGTATGTCATTCACAACTTTCTTATTATAAGCCATATAAAGACTTGCGGAGTTTAAAAACTAGTGGAGAAATAGGGGGTAGGAGGCCAAAGGGAGGTTGCATGTAGACTTCTTCATGAAGATCACCATGGAGGAAAGCATTGTTGATGTCAAGTTGCTCCAAGAACCATAATTTTGTAGTTGCCAAGGCTAAGATCACTTCAATAATAGTGATCTTGACTAAAGAGAAGAATGTGTCAAAATAGTTCACTCATTCTATTTGGTTGAATCATTTGGCTACTAGCCTTGCTTTATATCTTTTCAGAGTGTCATCTACAAGATACTTGACTTTATAGACCCACTTGCAGCCAATTGGGAATTTGTTGTCTAGTAAAGGAACTAGAGACCAAATGTTGTTGAGTTGAAGGGCCTATAGTTCCTTGTACATTACTTCTTTCGAGTAGGGTATAGAGAAGGCTTGTTTATAGGTGGATAGTTCTTGTATGGTTGAGACAAAAAGACATAAGTTCCTATACGAGGAAGAGCAATTAGCATAGTTGAGATAAGAGGATACTGGATAGAGAATATTTGTAAGGTAATTGTTTTGTTGGGTATTGGAAGTAGCAAGGTTGCAACGGTAATCTTGAAGGTGAGATGAAGGTTTTCTAATCCCGGTGGATTGTCTAAGGGGGTTGGGAGTGGTGGAGTTTGATGGTTGAATTTGAGATAGTTGTTGAGTTTGAGGTTAATGTGTAGGGATTATATCACTAAAGTCAATTGTGTTTGTGTCTAAGGATTGAGGAGTGGGTTCGCACACAGTGGTCAGATCATTGGTGTTGATATACTTGAAGGGGAATTGGTGCTCATAGAAAATTGTGTTTCTAGATATGAAAATAGAATGAGATTTAAGGTTGTATAGGATGTAGCCCTTGGTTCCCTCTTCGAAACCAAGGAAAACAACCTTGACGGCTCTTGGTTGAAACTTGGTTTTGTGGGATTGTAGAGTAATGGCATAGGCTAGACACTCGAATACCTTTAAGTTGTCTATGGAAGGGAGAGTCTTATATAGACATTGATATTGACTCTACTGATTTAGTAAGGGTGTGGGCAATCTATTGAGGTGGTGGACAACATGTTGAATATGAAAATTCTAGAGTTTATAAGGTAGATGAGATTGAAATAAAATTGATATTGCAATATTAAAGATATGTTGGTGTTTTCTTTCAACTATCCCATTTTGTTGTGAGGTTTCAACATAGGTTCTTTGATGGATGGTATCTTTAGAAGCAAGGTAATCATGCATCAAGAACTCTACACCATTATCACTCGTCAAACACTTGAGTTTTCTGTCAAATTGAGTTTCTATATAGGAAATGAAGAGGGTCATATGGTAGTGATTGCTTCAGACTTCCATTGATGAATCTGAGTTTGTTTTTGGATTGAAGAGTTGACTTCATTGCTCGAGTCTAAGAGTGATAGTTTGTTCCATTCAATAGTGGTGTGACTAAGATTAGTGTGGGGTTTCACTGGAGTGGAGGAAGTAAGGGTTATTATTATGATCAATGAGATGATTTTGGTTAGCCAATGATGAAAGAAATGAGAAAACAAAAAACAACGAGAGAGAGGTGTATTGAAGACGAATCAGAGCAATTGTTGCTCTGATACCATCTTAGAGTACCAGCACAACAAAAGAAGAAGAGACAACTGGAAAAAAAAACTTTTATTACTTCTTACAAGATTCACACAGCAAGGAAGAAGAAGAAGAATATAATGAATAAGAAAAGTTGTTAAGTAACTAAACTACCTAACCTCCACTTATAGAAACTAACCAAAAGAGAAATGAACTTAAAATAATAAAGGCCCAATCAGAAAATGACAAAATAAAATAAAGAAAGAAAAAGAGAATTAGGCTAAGAGATTAATCAGCCTAATTCGAAATGACACCCAAGAACAGATTTTGAGTGAAGAAGGAAAACAAGCAGCCATAGTTGCTTTATGATGATGAAGGTAATACAATAATAAAGTTTAACAATTATAAAGTTAGATGATGATGCTTACAATTTTAAAGCTTTGATAAGTGAGATTTTTCATGTTCAAATGATAATTTACTTATACATTAAAGGCAAAAAAATATATATGTCAAAACACATTTTTTTGAAAATGTTACTATTTTCATTTAAATCTAAAAAAGAATTACTTCATTTGTTATTATTTATATATTTCGTTTAAAGAAAACATATTCTTTGAGAAATATAATAAATGTCTTCAGTTGCATTAAATTTAATGTTTTTATTTATTTCTAATATGGTCTTTATCTCTCTATGGTTGTCAATATTTTTCCACTACTTACGTAAATTAAGGGAGTATTAAATAAGAGTAAACTAAGCAAAGAGTAAACTAAGAAAATATTCATCAAGAATTTCTTGAACTTCTAATTAACAGGTAAATAGAAACACAAATCCTAGAAATGTGAGAGATGAAGTGCTTAGTAAAATAAAAATGGTGGAGGGAACAACCTGTAGTATAAAATTAATACTATAAAGATAAAGGGTGGAGATAAAAAATAAAAAAGAATCTTATGAGTTTTAGGTTTATTAATTGGCTCTATTTGTTGGTGCATTTATGTTGGAAGAGATAAATAATTAAGAACATAAGAACTAATAATTAATGTAGGCTTAAACTTCTAAAGGAGGCATATAAATAAAAAAATAGTTGTCCAAGTAGCAAAGATAAGTGGGAGGGAATCCATTATCTTAGCTATCAATTCTACAGAAATCCAATGAGTTAGATTTACTTACTAACTAGAATCATTGATTTTCCTTAGATTAATTGATGGCTAAATTTACTTTTAGAGTAAGTGAATCCTCTCTCAAGATAATTAGAAAGAAATGGATGATTATTTTACTATTACCATAATTACGTTAACCATCATTTATGTAATGAAGTATGATTCATTATATATTTTCAAAATCAAACTCTATTAAATTACGCTTTCTGAGTGCAATGATTAAGTAACTCAAAAATAAAACATCTTCATTATTGTAGGAAAATGATACATCTTTATAGTAAATCTTTATACTAATCATCTTACAAATAAGAAAGTAATATACCTCACAATGTAATACTTTATTTATTTATTAGTGGTGTAAGACCCCGCTAGGTCCCCAGAATTATCAATTCTTAGGAGCGATATTTGTTGGGAATGACATTCACATATCCCGAAAGAGATTAATTCCTTATCCTAAAAGTGTAACAATATCTTAGATAGTACGAAAAAAATATTATTATCTTGTCTATATAATTATCTCGATTATCAAACCAGCCTTAACATAATTTTTAAGCGGAAAAAAATGTATGCATTTGTAGTATAAGTTTATATACTATGATTATATCATTTATGTTTAATTATTATTAATCTCTTCAAATGAAGTAATACAAATAAATAATGTATAATATACTGATTATATATAGATCCTTAGACTCTGTGAGTATAGATATTAAACTTAATTTTTAACTATGTTTATTTGAATACATCATTTTCCAATGTCATGTTTGGATTCCTCAACCGATATTATTATAGCACTTATTAACATTTACTATTAAATTATGATATATATATATATATATATATATAGTGTATGAAGTATCATCTATTATTCATATTTTATTATTATTGACTTTTAAAAAAATACAAATGAATAATAAATGATATGTACAAATCATTAACTACTCTCAAATTATTATCATTGAGTAAAATCTTATTAAAAGAGCATCTAAAAATTCAATGGTTAGTAGGTAAAGGCAGTTTTTGTGTAACTTATGTATTTATATCATTAACGTTTAGCATATGACAGCTATAATATGAGAGCTTATGCTCAAGGGGGCCTTTGTTTGAATTTATATTTATAAAAAAAATATTTCTGAAGGTTAGGAATAATATATAGACGTATTTGTTTCAAGTTGTAAACAAATATTTTCTGGCATAAAAATTTTCTAATAAAAATATATTCCCATATGTTAATGTTTTCTAATTCCCATGGAATAACTTCGAAATATTTCATCCCCACATCTAAAAATTTAAACTTTCCAATTGTACCCATGTTATATTCCTAGGTTTTATTTTTATTTAGATTTATATATTTATGTATTATGTATTTACTGTGGACCTATGTTATGTTGAAGGGATAATACTTGATTATTATTTATGTCAATAATGCTATTTGTTTTGTCAAATTTTATTCTTGTATTTATAGAGATGTTGTATTCATTCTTCTGTTCTCTTTATTTCTCCTCCACTTGAGGTTAGTCTAGGTAAATAAAATATATATTTCTATACTAAATACTTACAGATAAGTAATTAAATAACGACTTTTTATGGTGTGTAGAATCTAAACTGATAGTCCTCAAATATAAGACAATGTCTTTTACTTTGACTGAGGAAAACAATTTATTTTTCCTTAAGTTCAAGTTGCAATAGAATACTCACACAAGTTCAAGATAATAGACACAATGTTCCTCATAGAACATAAACAAATTTTGTTGCTTGAGGAGGGTGTGGAAATGGAAATCATTATACTCGAAATAGCGTAACTTACCATACTTAGGAGCAAACACATGTCTCCCAAGAAAATGCTCTATGAGCATAGTACATTGCTCATCAGTTGCAAGAAGGCGTGCCAAATCTAGTGGATTAGCCTCTAAAGAAGTTGGTTACATCCTCTGAGAAGCATTGCTATGTTGCTTCTTGGTTTTTGATTAAATAGCCATGAAATTGATGTTTTGAAAAATTAGGTTTTTGAATTTTTGAGATTTGGGATTTTTTTAATTTAGTGGTCTAAACTTGAAATTAATAGTTGGAAAGTATTTAGAATAAAAAATGTGATAAGAATGACCATAAATTTCAAATAAAAAGAGCAAGCAATTAGATTTTTAGTAGTGGATGAGGGTACCACTAAAGGAGGTCAAGAGGAAGAAGATGAAGTTTCTTAAAAATGGGAAGAAAACTTTAAATACATGCATAGAGTAATCAGTTACTCACTGTATAAATACTGAGTATTCATAAATTATTCCTTCAGTAATCGATTACTTAAGCTTACTGTCTCATCTAGTAATCGATTACTTAAGCTTACTATCTCATCCAGTAATCGGTTGCTCCTCAAAGTAATCGGTTAATGTCCTCAGTTATTGAATCCCTTTAGACATCTTATGCCTGGTAATCAGTTATTCTCAAGTAGTAATCGATTACACACCCCTAAATTTGAAATTTTAAGCAATTTTAAGGGATGTTTAAGCATAAGTAGGCTTGCAATACACATAATGAAGTAAACATATAAGCATGTGAACAAATATACAACAAGTTAACTTCATCAAGAATGCGCAATTCTCATCTAATTCTATAAAAAAATTCTTTAGCCAAAGGTTTTTTAAACATATCCAGTAATTGGTCGTGTATCAACAAATTGTAAGAGTTTGTCCTTCTTTTGGACATGGTCCCTAAGGATGTGATGCCTTATATCAATATGCTTGAGTTCAGGAATGCATCACAAGATCCTTTGTGAGGTTTATAGCACTAGTATTGTCACACTTTAAAGAAATGCATCCTAAATCCAAGCCATAGTCTTCTAATTGTTGCTTAAGCCATAACACCTGGGCACAACAACTACCTGCTCAAATGTACTCTGCCCTTAGTAGTACTAAGAGCAATATAAGCTTACTTTTTACAAGACCAAGAAACCAATGCATTTCCACATATATGACAAGTACCACTTATACTTTTCCTCTCAATTTTGCATCCAGCAAAATCTGAATCCGAAAACTCCACCAAGTCATGTAGACTCGCTTTTAGATACCACAATCCAACATTGGTTGTGCCTTTGAAATGTATCAATATTATTTTAATAGAAATAATATGTGACTCTTTAGGTTTTGATTGATAATATGCACATAAGCAAACACAAAATATTAAATCAAGTCTACTTGTAGTAAGATACAGAATGGAGCCAATAATACCTCTATACTTTGAAATATATATGCATTTCCAGCTTAATCAGTATCAACGTATGTTCCTAAACACATCGGAGTGGCAATTGCTTTGCATTCATCCATCTCAAACTATTTTAGAAAATCCCTGCAATATTACTAACAAAGATGTAATCCTTAAGTTGTTTGATTTGAAATCCAAGAAAGTAATTCAACTTTCCCATCATGGACATATAAAACTCTCATTGCATCATCTTACTGAAGTCACTACATAACAACTCATTAGTAGAACCGAAAATAATATCATATACATATGTTTGAACAAGTAAAGTATGATGATCTATTTTCTCTATGAAGAGTGTAGTATCAACCTTTCCTTTGGTAAAGTCTTTTTCAATTAAAAAGCTTGTTAGACGATCATACCAGGTTCTAGGAGATTGCCTTAGGCCATAAAGTTCATTCTTAAGCTTATAGATATGAGAAGGATGTTTATAATCTTGGAAACCCGGAAATTGTTCAACATTCACCTCTTCCTATATGTAACCATTAAGGAAGACACTTTTTACGTATATTTTATATAACTGAAAATCTAAGGAATATGCATATGCTAGCAATAGTCTAATAGTTTCAAGCCTAGAAAGCGGAGTGAAGGTTTCTTCAAAGTCCATACCTACTTTCTGGTTGTAGCCTTGGGCCACTAGTCTTGCTTTGTTTCTTACAATAATATCATTCTCATCTCATTTGTTCCTAAAGACCCATGGAGTTCCTATTACATGCCTATTCTTAGGTCAAGGAACAAGTTCCCAGAACTCGTTTCCCTTAAACTGATTAAGCTCTTCTTACATAGCAAAAATCCAATGCTCATCATTGATGATATCGTTAATTTTTTATGGTTCAATTTGAGAAATGAATGCCATATTTAGACAAGCATCATTATGTTTAAAACAAGTAGTAACACACTTACTTATATTACTACTGATGTTGTCGATAGGATGATCTTGTTCTCCATTCTTTAGGCAAGTCAGAGTGAGCATGCTCTTCTGATGATGGTAGATCATCATTTATTTTTATTTGCTTCATGCTGATTGTTGCTTCGGTAATGGATTCTTCTCTTAGATATGAGCTAGGTAAGTCATCATCATCAAAAGCAGTCTTATCCTCCGTATAGGGGTTAGTTTCATCAAAAGAAACATGCACAAATTCTTCCATGGTTAAAGTTTTCTTATTAAATATTCTAAAAGCTTTACTTGTAAGAGAGTAACCAAGAAAGATTCCTTCATTTGCTTTTGTATCAAATTACCAAGATTATCCTTACCATTATCAATCACAAAACACTTATAACAAAATACATGCAAATGAGAAATATTTGATTTTCTAAATTTGGAGAGTACATAAGGGTTTTTGTTTAGATTTGGTCTTATTAAAATTCGATTAGAAACATAGCATGTCGTACTGACTACCTCTACCCAAAAGTATTTTGGGAGATTAGTCTCATTCAACATATTATGAGCTAGTTCTTCCAAAAAACCAATTTTTTTCTCTCTACAACACTTTGTTATGGTGTTCTAGGAGTAAAGAAATTCTGAGTGATTCCAAGTTCATTAAAAAATTCCTCAAAAGAAACATTTTGGAATTCTGCTCTAGGATCACTTCTTATAACAACGATTTTTAAGGATTTTTCATTTTGAACTCTCTTATATCATATTTTCTGAATGTATTAAACACCTCATTCTTGTGTACCAAGAATAATGTCGAAGTATATTGATAAAAATCGTCTAGTATGACAAGAGCATAGTAGTTGCCACCAAAACTGATAGTCTGAGAGGGGCCAAAAAAGTCTATGTTTAGCAACTGCAATAGTCTATGAGATGAAACCATATACTTTGGTATAAAAGATGTTTTTGTTTGCTTACCCTCTTGACATGCATAACATTGTTTGTCTTTATCAAACTTCATATTCGGTAAGCCAAAAAAAGATATTTCTTTATTAGTTTATTCAAATAATTCATATGAATATGAGCAATTCTTCTGTGGCAAAACCATGCATCATTATAATGGACTACTAAACATTTAATTTTAAGAGAAGTATCGTTCAAACCATCCATATAAATATTATTGATTCTCTTACCAACAAGTTTAGAGTCTTTAAATATATTATCCTCAATGATGCATTTGTCGAAGTAGAAAGCCACATGAAACTCCTTGTCACAAAGTTGACTGATGCATAATAGATTATGCTTGATTCCCTCAACATATAAAAGTCCTTCTATGGTGGTAGAAGGTGGCTTTCCAACATGACCAACTCGAAGAATTTTTCCTTTATTATTGTCACCATATATGACATAGCCTTTGTCCATTAGAGTCATGATAGAGAACTTGCTTTTATTGCCTGTCATGTGTTTTGAGTAGGCACTATCCATATACCATAAATCGCTAGCAGATGCCAAACATTTGTTAAAAAAACAAATTACGTTATATTAGGTACCCAATTTGATCCTGGTCCTAGTGGGTTGGCACCTTTCTCTATCCATCTATACTTGCTAGATGATATACCATATTTTTAATCTAACGTGTTTGGTGTGTGACCCATATTATTACAATAGGAACATGTAGGTAGATGTTTATGTGTCCTAGAATTTTCTTTTAAAATAGGATTAGTATGGCCACATTCCTTTTGGAATTTTATAGTGCTTCCAAAGTTTTTTTTTGCCATGACATTCTTATTTTTGGCCATGTGACTCTTTGTATAGCCAAGACCTCTATGATCTTTAGAATGTCTTTGGACGTTTATAATGTTGTCCAAATTGTGAGTGCTATTGTTTAGTTTATTAAGTTCAAGACATAATGCTGAAACCTTAGTTTCAAGTGCAATACAATTCTGACATGAAGAAGAAGGTTTATATTTGAACATGGCTATATCCTTCTTTAATATTTTGGTATGGTTTTCGAAAATAGAAATTTCATTCTGCTGTTATAAGAAAAGTTTGTAAAGCTTAACATATTCTTTGTGTAAAACATTATAGACATTTTGAAGTTTATTGATATAGGGATTAAATAGGGGTTCAAATTCACTTACCTCATCATCATCATCAGATTGATCAGATGCCATTATAGATAGATGAGCTTATTCTTCATTTTTTGGTTCTCAATTTGAACTTGTGTCATTATCTTCCTATGCAATGTACGCTCGTCTACCATTTTTTTTTCGACGTCCCTTTGAAAGGATTCTTCTTCAAGGTTGAACAATCCCTCTTAATGTGACCAGGTTTCCCACATACTGGAAAGTTGAATGTTTGTTTTTTTGGGTTTCCCACAGGTATCCTCGCACTAGAGGCAATCCTGATCGAGTCGAGAACATCCACATGTATGTGGGGCTAACTCTCCCAACAGGTATTTTTTTCCATCAATAAGACTCAAAATCGAAACCTTGCTTAAAGGGAATCAAGCATGTACCACTTTAACTAACAACCGTTGGTGAATGTCTGGTTTGATGTGGAAGCCTCATATCTCTTAGTGAATCTTCTGTTTGGTCCAACCTTGACACTTTTGTTCTTCTTTAAGAATTTGCCTTGAAGGAAATATTCATCCTTTTCTTTTTCTATCCTTCATGTTGCTCAAGTTGGCTTAACTCCAACTCATGTTCCTGTAACTTTCCAGAAAGTGTAACCGATGACATTTTAGGTAGGCTTTTATTTTTGGATATGGCTGTCACCTTGGGTTGCCAAATTCTTGTAAGGGACCTAAGGACTTTTAAATTTAGGTTACTATTTGGCAACACTTTTCCTAGTGCAATCAAGTGGACTGTAAGGTGAATGAATCGTTTTTGTAGATGAAGTATGTTTTCTCCAGGTTTTATGCAGAACATTTCATACTCTTGCAAAAGAGTATTAAGTCTTGAACATTCTAAATCCACTCATGAGTTGTCTCTAAGGTGTCCCACATTTCTTTCACAGACTTGCAATTTCACACCCTAAAGAATTCATCAATACCTATGGATGAAGTGAGGATATTTTGGGCTTTAAGGTCATATTGCACCTTTTTCTTATCTTCACCATTTTAGGTAGACTTTAGTTTAGTTTCCTTTACACCATTGATTACAACAAAGGGTTCATATGACCCTTCTTCAATCGCGTTCTAGATATCGAGGTTTTGAGATTATATGAAAATTGATGTTGGAACCTTCTCCCAAAAAAGATTTAGAGAAGTTTAGGATCATGAAAGTATCTTACTCAAACTAAGCTTTGATAACAATTTTATGATTAAGATGACAAACTAAGAGGAGGGGGTGAATTAGTTTTTTGGTCAATGTCAATATTTTTTGCTGTAAAAACGTTAGAGTATGTTGTAGTGGATAAGTTGTAGAAAATTAACCAAGTACATAGTATAAAAATGAAGAGAACAAGGAGAAGAATAAAGATACACCAATAGTTTTATACTAGTTCATTTTCTTGTCCACTAAAGGCTATGTTCAGTACTCTTGCAGCTCAAGGGATTTTTCACTGATATTCTAAGTTGCAATTACAAATCTCACCTAGAGATTATAAGTACATTACACAGTCGCCAATACCTCACACACTTATAAGAGTACCTCTTCTAAGCAACATTCTTCCCCTTTCCACTACACCCTACGGTGAAAAGTTTACGAAAGATGAATGAAGAAATTTGCTAGGGTAAGGATTGCCTTACAAAATATAACAATGCTATTGCTTGCAATTTTTAGTATCTTTCCATCTAAAAAGTGCACAATGCTTTTAGTGTTTAAGGTATGAAAAACCGGAGAAAACACTGGGTTGCAACTTCAGAAAAATCTAAAAGTTAAAACTCAAAGTTGTATGAACAAAGTGTGTGAAAGATTACTGTGAAAGTTTTGTTAATTGTGTGTTTTGAATTGGATGTTCGAAGGCTTTTAAATTGGATTTCAACCAACCATTATACTTTAAGACAAAGGTGCAATACATTTGGAATGAAATCCATTCATTTTGGGTGAAATCTATTCAGTTTGGATTTGAAAATCTGGTGTAACAACTTTTAGTAGCTGATTACAACAAACAATAACCGATCACCCAAACATTTTGTCCAACTGAGTAATCGGTTACTCTATGTTGTTTTTGATTTGTAACCCGTTACTCAGTTTGGGTAACCTGATACTTAGTCCTAGTAACTTAATACTCAGTGTTACACAGTCCAAATAACCTGTTACTCAGATCCAGTAATGTATTACTCAGGTCAAGTAACATCTTACTTAGCATTTTGAAAATAGATTTCTTTTGACTCGAAGTTCTAATTAATTTCAAAAAAGTTTTAACTTTGAGAATTGTGAATATGTATATATAAAAGTTAAGGATAAAAGTACCTAACTTAGAAGACTTATATAATCTAGAATCTTTGAAGCTCTGTCTTCTATGTCTTCAAGGTCTTCTTCATTTTTCATAGTTTTGGTGATCTTGATGTCTTCATGAAAATCGTGCTAAGGTCAGGAGCAAGATCTTCTTCATATAAATAAGGTAGTTATGTTTCATCCAAGATTTATGAAAATAACATAGGACTATTGGTAAGGAAGTTTGGAAAGTTCTTAGAGAAGAAAGAAAACTTTAGTAAGTTCCAAAGACTAGCAAAGAAAGATTCAAGTCGAAGGTACAATAACATTCTCTAGACAAAGTAATATGCTTTGAGTGTGGGAAGCAAGAACACATAAAATTCATGTGTCCTTATTACCCTAAAAAAGAGTGACAAGGACAAAGGGCCTAGAAAGTAAAGTGAAAGGAGAGGTAATAAAGCTTACATAGTATGTAGGTGAAAATTGATTAATATATTTGTTTCACTTTTATTAAAGAAAACATGTAATTAATCGAAAGGGAATAAATAACAGAAGAGATTGGATTGGCCATGAACCAACTTTGTACTTTGAATATAGCCAAGAGTACTAATGATAATAATCGTTTCTCAACTTAAAGTGGAAAGATAGATACGATACGAGTCATAACATCACCGTTAGATTTCATATAGTTTATTAATTTATTTAAAACAATTTTTAGTTTTTTATTAAAGAATTTATTCGAGTTAAAAGATAATTAATTGCATAAGAGATCATATTGGTCATCACCTATCTCCTACTTCATGATGATTAATAGAAGAGATAATAATAATGTTCACAATCCTTTCTCGAGTCAAAACAGAAAGTAAGACATGACACGAGTTCTGATCTCACTGTTTGATTCTCAAAATAATTTATTAATTAAAATATAATTAATAAAAGTAGAGACCACATTGATTATGAATCGAGTTACAATTTTGAGATATAGTAGACAATACTAATGACAACAATGTTTTTCGACTCAAATGGGAAAGTTAGATATGATACATGCCATAACCTTATCATTAAATTCTCAAAATAATTTTATAATTTATTAATATTTACTTTTTTTTCTAAATTATTAATTATTTAAGTAATGTTATTAATTATTTAATATTTTCATGATTATTTAATTAATTATTATGTTTATTACTTATTTGGGTATTATAAATTTATTATTATGATTGAAAGGAATATACAAAAATCATAAAATTCGAAAGGAATGAAAGGGATATTTGTGGAAAATGTATAGAGGTACATGTAAGGTTGTAATAGGACCATACAAGAGGTCAAGAACAATTGATGATGCACGTAGAAGCAAGTAATGTCATTTCGGTGCTAGGAAATCGACATGTGGCAGGTCTTGTAAGGAGCAAGGAACAATGATCTGCTACGACCGACAATTAGATGACCACTAAAAGTGACATAGGGCGATTCCGATGTCTAGCATAGAAAGTTGTGACTATAGTTGTAATGAAGTAATGAGGCTCTACATAGACAGTGAAAAACTTAGATTATGATGATTGAAGACATGGTGACAAATGAGAGGACACAAAGTTCAAGATTTAGCCAACCAAAAAGAAAACAAAGGTTCACGAATATCGAGGCAAATTTTGGCCTCTTGTAGATTTTCCTTTCAAGTTTTTTCATGTTCTATGTTTTTTTCCTTAATCTTTTTTCTTGTGATTTTTTCCTTGGTTCTCCCTACTATTTATAAGGACGAATTGGACATGTTTTTTTTTTTTTTTTTAAAATGGTATCACC
>NW_017721281.1:0-15035 GCF_001865875.1 Lupinus angustifolius | reverse complement strand
TTTTTTTTTTTTTTTTTTAAAATGGTATCACCCAATTAATGACTTCTTAGTATTTCCATAATTGAATTCGTCATAACTCCTTAAACATCTTTAATGATTTTTAATAATTCTAAATTAAAACGTTAGTAATTAATTGACTTTATGACCATTATTATGTTTCTAATATATGAAGGAGAGTAAAATTGGTTATGATACATTTAAAAAATATGTTTTTCTTAATAAAAATAATTTAACAAAGTCATAAAAAATACTTTAATACATTTAAATAGATAAAAAGAATTATTTCACTCTATAAGAGCACAAAAGTGATCGGAACACTCTTTTTGTGTGAAAATTTATTAGCGACTCTATAAAATTTTATAAGTTACTTATCATTATTTCATTCTATGAAAAAATGATTTGAATGCCCTATTGAACTTTTATTTTTAAATATGTAAGAAATAATGGGCTAGACAAAGTTCGGTGTTCACACATTATAATCTTTGTTGAAAACAACATATAGGTGCATGAGAGTATGCTTTGTCTTAGAATTTTCCATTTTATATTTCTTAGTATGTTCATTGGTATACTTATGTTGGTGTATGAATATGTCTTGAATTTTTTGATTTATTTGTAAACCTTGAAAACACTTGAGTTCTCTATGTTGACTTATGTCAAACTTACTCTCCTTAATTTTAGAGAATTCTTGGAAAATACCATTATTAGTAGCACAAAAAATGATATCATATAAATAACATTGTGAATAAGATCTTGCTCCTAACATTGGCATGATTTTGATAAAGACACCAAGATCACCAAAAAGAAGAAAAATGAAGAAGGCATTGAAGACGTAGAAGACAAGGCTTCAAAGATTCTAGATTATATAACTCTTCTAAGTTAGATAGTTTTATCCTTTAATATTTTATATATACTTAGTCGCAATGTCCAAAGTTAAATCCTTTTTTACATCAATTGGAAACATAGACTCAAAATTAATTAATTTTCAATATGTTAAGTAATGGGTTATTTGATTTGAGTAACATGGTAGTGGACCTGAGTAACAGGTTACTTGAATTTGTGTGACAGTGAGTAATAGGTTATTGAGGCTAAGTAGTAGATTCCAAACTAAGTATCAAGTTACCCAACAAAAACAACAACGAGTAACCGATTAATATGAGGAGTAATTGATTACCCATTTGAAAAAAATGTTTGTGCAATCTGTTACTGCTTTGTGTAATCGGTTACAAAAAGTTGTTACACCATATTTTCAAATCCAAACTGAACAACTTTCATCCAAACGAATGGGCTTCGTTCTAAACGTCTGGTACCTTTGCCTTGGATATAATGGCTGGTTGGAAGCCTATTTAAAGGCCTTGAAACTCCCAATTTGAGATATATTATTTGCACAACTTTCATACAATCTTTCTAAACAATTTTCTGCACTTTGTTCTTGTAAGTTTGAGTTTTAACTTTCATATTTTCTAAAGTTGCAACCAAGTATTTTTCAATGAGTTTTCATATATAAAACAATGAGATTTTTGTGTACTATCTATATGGAAAGATACTTAGGATTGCAAGCAATAAGCATTGGTATATATTGTAAGGCAATCCTTGTCCTAGTAAGTTTTTTGGTCAATCCTTAGTATAACAATGCTTGACCAAAATCTAATTCACTCATTCTCTTAGTTTGTCATCTCAACCTTACAGATTTATACAATAATAAAATCATCTAAGGAAGTTCTTTGAAAATATTAGTATCTAACTTACTTTTTGTAAAATCATTTTTCAAAAGATAATAGTTCATGCCTTTATCAAAGGTTCTTGGAGCACGTGTTGGGCCATAAAGGGCCTTTTTATTTTTTTAAACATGAATTTATTTTTCAAAAACTTCAACACCAAGAGATTGTCTATCACAGATTTCTTTTTCAATTTCACCTTTCAGAAAAACACTTTTCATATTCATTTGAAAAGAGTGATTTTGTGTTGTGCAACATAGGCAATGAGAATCCTAATAGCTTCTATTCTAGCTACAAGTGCTAAGATTTTAGTATAATCAATATTTTTCTTATTGATTATAGTCCTAAGACAATAACCTTTCTTTGTTACTCACAACATTACCTTGTTCATCAAGTTTATTTATGAAAAATCATCTTGTTCCTATGATGGATTTGCTTTGAGGTTTTGAAACCAGAGTCCAAGCATCATTTCTCTTGAATTGATTAAGTTCATCTTACATTGCAAGTAGTCAACCTTCATCAAAAAGAGCTTCATCAATTTTATTTTGCTCGTATTCATATATGAATTTAAATGTTGTTGATATCTCTATCAACTAATATCTCTCTCATCCCTTGAAATAAATTTCCAATGATAAGATCTTTTGGATGATAAGTTTTAAACCTACAATCTCTTGTAACACAAGAAGAGAGGTTGAATTGTGTTTCAGATTAAAATAAACTTTGAAACTTAATTATTTGGTAGATATAACAATTTTAATTACCAAACATTTCAAAGATATCAACTCGTCTATTTTTCACAATAATTTCCAGACAACTATTTTGTTAGATGATAAAATCGATTAAAAAGAGTTTTTGAAAATGACTTCTTGGAAGCGTATAATGAAAACTCCTCATATTAAAATGAAGTTATATAAACTTAAAATGAAAGACCGTAGTGATAGAGATATGAAATACATATTTATATTGGTTCACACAAAAGGATAGGTTACATCCAGCTTTTTTTTGGCACCATCAAGATTTCACTATAATCTAATAATGGTTATGAAACAAGTATTTTTTGCACACCTAGCATTTGTAGACTCAACAATTCAATTATTGTTTGAACACCCAACCTCTCTTAGATCAACACTAAATACTGGTTTATTATAAAAAAAAATTTATACCTTCACAAGTCTTTCGATCAAACTCAATAAGTGAAATAAATATAAAAGAGAAAGATGAAAATTTAATAGCAAATGATGGAACATAAATGTCCATATAGCAGTATGCTATTAAATACAGTATAAAAAATGCTTAAAATAAATGACAGCTTTAAATGATATTCAATTAGTATGTTATTCTCAAATGTTGTAGCTATCGGTAGATGGAGCAATTAATGTAGTTTTTATTGTAGTCGCATAAGTTCTTCCATAGCTTATTCTTGAAATTAATATATACTCGAACTTTGATTTCTCTTTAGCTTTATTTTATTTTATACTTCTACATTACCACTAATGCTTCATGTTTGTTTTGAAATGAGCATATAATGCTTCATGATTGTTGAAGCCTTATGATGGAAGGGAAAGAATGTGATAGTTTCAATAAGTGGTTACCAACATATTTTTTTTGCACTTTATATTGAGTAGTTTCCTTTCGCAGTAATAAAGTGTTTTTTTCCTTTTAAAAAAGCAGAAGAACCGAATAAACTTTATCTACTAGATAATCTTTCTACTTTTTGATTCAAATCACTTCTCTAGAAATGGTCTTTTATTCATTTTTGATTCAACTAAATTTATCCTTCATTCTTCAATGATTGATGACATGAATTCTTCACAATAAGAGTGTATTTTTTAAAAGAAGCGTCCTTGTTAAGAAATATTGATCGAGCTTTAGAAATATCTTAAATACAAAAAGGTCTTAAATAAATACGACTCATGAATACAAACATGTCTTGAACACAATATTTTATCACTTCGAATTTGTCGTGGAATTTGTCTGATTTAATTGCATACTTAAAAGTATAAAATTAGAATGTGCAGATAATTTAGCATAATTTTAATCAACTTGAAATCATAAAAACTTATAGTATTAACACTTGAAATATATTTCAGATACACAAGGTCTTAACAACAAATCCTTAGCTAGATACCCCTCAATTCTAGAATTTAACCACACGAATTCTTCTTTAATTTGATTAAAAATAATAGATATACATATTATCTCTACCATCTCGTGGATTAACAATGAACTTGTTGGTGCAGCGGAAGCGATCGCTCCATAACTTTGGTTATAAGTAATCAAATAAAGACATAGAATAAAAAGAAGAGAAGGAACACGAGGATTTGTTAACGGGGTTCGGCCAATCGTGCCTATGTCCCCGGGAGTGAGCGGCTACCAAGATATTATTAGAGAATAAAGATTACAAACCCTAGCACACCCATGGGCCCACCTGCCCATGAGATGTTTCTATTTGATGCTTATATCTGGTACACATTATAACAAGGGACTTGAGTCCAATATATAACATTGGTTACTCTACTATATTTCAATATTAGACAATATGAGACTAATACAATAACATATTTCAAGCATTCCCAACAATCTCCACATTGATTGAAATAGACGAATATCTCGATCCTTTTGGAACACTACACAAGAATCTCCACCTTAGCGAATATTCAGCTCCACCTTGCTCAATGTCTAATCCTCTTTAACAACTCCTCCATATAAGAGTTTGCTCTCCTTCAACATAAATCTTCTGAGTATCCTTTACGATGTTACCAAGAGCCTAACTCTCCAAACTTGTAGTGCAACTTCCCATACCGCCATCAAATCGAACGCGCTGCTTAGCCACCTATTGCTAGGAAGTCTTTCGATATATTGGAACATCTACACAAAAGTTCACCAACAATCAACCTCTTCAATACTCGGTCAAACTGAACCTTGGAGCTTCCTTGGAAAGCCTCAACCGCTATCACCATTGTCTACTCTATCAATCCTAGTTCAAAAGAACTATCATACTCCACCATAACGAGTATACCACAACACACTCCTTGTGGCAATGTTAACTAATGTTTGTGTCACATCCTTGCATCCAAGTCAATGTCCATGTCACACCCCTGCATTTATACCAATGCTCCTGTTACAACTTGTATCAAAGCCAATGCCCATGTTACACCCTACAAAGTCAGTCAGCGTCTCTGTGCTTTTGTGGACCTGCTAACAATTAATATCCTTCACTATAACGTCTCAGACACACAATTAGGATATTCCACTTCTCATCTCAAATGAGAATATTTTCTCAACATCTAGAGAGATATTGTCAGCACTTGTCTCTAGATCAAACTCAACACATGAGTCTCTATCTCCATCTTGGTCCTAATCCAGTACATGAGTTTCTGCGATTATGGATCAACATATATCACCCCCATAACAGTTTCACCATGTTTTCTTGTCATTCAACTCATCTACTCTATCTTTGCCACTACCTTTGATACACCTTGTCTAGCCATCACGCCTTCATCCTCTTTAGCCATTATCTGCTGTCTGGGTTAAGAGCCATTTACCAATTGACTATGATACCAATTTTTAGTGTAGCGGAAGCGATCGTTGCGCAGCGTTGGCCACAAGCAATCAAATAAAGACAAAGAATAAATAGAAGAGAAGGAACACGAGTATTTGTTAACGAGGTCCGGGCAATCGTGCCTACGTCCCCGAGAGCGCTGAGTGGCTACCAATATATTATTAGAGAATAAAGATTACAAACCCCAGCACACCCATGGGCCCACCTGCCCATGAGATGTTTCTATTTGGTGCTTATATCTGGTGCACATTATAACAAGGGACTTGAGTCCAATATATAACATTGGTTACTCTACTCTATTTCAATATTAGACAATGTGGGACTAATACAATAACATATTTCAAGTATTCCCAACAATCTCCACATTGATTGAAATAGAGGAATATCTCGCTCCTTTTGGAACTCTACACAAGAATCTTCACCTTAGCGAATATTCTGCATGGATGTATTGACAACTTGTCACTTAAATAATCGGTTGAGTCATCAAACTATCACCTCTAATGATAGTTGTTGGGAAATATTCATCATTGGGCTATAAAATTGTTTCATGAATTAAGTGAAACAAACATATAAATAAGTTTGATACTACATCTTGACCCAAAACCTTAAGATATTAGGCTTATGAATCTATCCTCTTTTATGTTCGTTAACAAATCTGCTTTTACACAATGTATGTTAAAATGAAAAAAATGTGATCCTTGAGTTTGGTGCAGACGAATGATGAAGAGAAAATGGAGAAAACAGAGAGGAGATAAAGTGTGTATTGAAAGTTTTATTCAAAATGATTCAATCAAACAAAACTTACAAAAAGATCCTTTTATATACAACTAATCAAAGAATAAGTAACTACTGATTCTAACCAACTCAAATAACTAAATCAGTTGCTTATTGTGCAAGTTACACAATTTTACACTCTTTTAACTTAGGCTCATTACTCAAAAGATTGATCTTTGCCTTTATTTTACTTTGCTTCATATTGCCTTCAATCTAATGACTTATGCTCTCATACTGAATGACAATGAATTTCCATGTGTTTGATTATCTCATTGACTATAGGGTTAGCAACATGTGTTGTTGACTGATTGTCACAGTATAAGAAAATTGGGACAAAGTGTAAAATGTCAAGCTCTTTAAGTAGATGGGCTAACCATTGAGATTCACAGGATGCTAGAACCATGGCCCTATATTCGCCTTCAATAGAAGATATGGAGACTATTTGTTGCTTCTTTCTTTTTCCAAGAGATAAGGGATGAACATAAGAAAAAGCAATAACATTAAACAAACCGTGTTGTGTCAGGGCATGCCCCCAATCCAAGTCCAAGTAGTCTTTCGGTTTGTAGTCATTTTGAGCAGAGAAGAAAATCCATGTGTTAGGTGAACCCTTATGATGTTTGAGGACTTTGACAACTACTCACTAAAGACTATCTATAGGTTTAGCAAGAAACTGACCTGAATGTCCTAGCAAAACTAATGTATGGCCTTGTATGGGTTACGTACAACAACTTGCCAACTAACCTTCCGTACATGCTAGGATTTGGTAGAGGTGATCCTAACTGGGAATTAAAGAGTTTTCTAGAGTATTCCATAGGTGTAGAACATATTCAAGAAAATCTAAATTCTTATCTAAAGTACTTGAATAGAATCTTTCCAATAATCATTTTGTATAAGGAATAGTGTTTGTGCGAACTAGATAAGTGATTTCTCAAAATTGCAGAAGCCATTGATGAGGAAGAAGATGAAAATGCAAAATGGTTCTGGTGTTTGTGAGTGAAAAACGTGTGATAGTTCCGAACTAAAAATACTTGAGCATTTCTGTTATACTTTTTAAAGGTGATATTTGGTAATCAGAAACAAAGTCTCATGGTGGTGAGATTTATAATAATTGACATTTCATCGTAATCAAAACCTTTTAATTAGAAGAGGATTGGACGTAGTTTTCGATGGACTAGAAGGTGAACTAAGATAAATCTTGGTGTCTCTCTTTTCCTCGTACTTTTTTATATTTATGCATTTAATTTTTACATACTTATATATTTCGCTGCATCTCTACTATAACATTTTCCTATGTTGCAAAAATCTGCATTAAGTATAGAAAAACCATAAAACTAATTCACTCCCTCTTAGTTTGTCATCTTATCTTATAATTATTGAATAGAGGACACTTGACCTTTAAAGATGATGGTGGAATTGTGGAGGCTGATGATGACACCATTATGCAATGATAATCCTGCAACTAGTGTGGTCTCTCTTTAGGTCTTTCTGAGTGTCTAAGAAGAAGTGGAGAGTGGTTTAAATATTTGTGTGAAGTTTTTTGTGGGCTAATATGAGAGGCTTGAGGTATCTGGTCATATATAGGATCATTGGGGGATGAGTTCGAGTCTGGAAAAGGGACTATGACTTTAAGGATGAGGATTAGGAGTCATGACATGATTGTCTTGAGAAGGAGTTCAATGTTTGGTTATGGACACATGGCTTGTGAAGATTACGGAGGGGAAGTGTCATGTATATGAGGAATGGATAAGAAAGGATCAGCTTGAGGAATTGGCAACACACTATGAACCAGGGTGTGAGAATATGAATTTAGTAAATCACTAGTAGCAAAGGAGAAAACATGTTCATAAAAGATGACATGTCTAGAGACAAAAATCTCATGTGAGATTATATCTAATAGAATACACCCTTTGACACCTTGCCTAAAACCTAAGAAAACACATTATTTAGACAAGAAATCCAACTTCCCTCTATGAGAGGTAAGAGTAGAAGCAAAACAAAGACAACCAAAAGTCTTTAGATTCAATATTACAGGTAATTGATTATATCACAACGTAAGGGGAGACATTTGACAAGTAAGGTGTAGGCTATCTAAGGTGCAATGGATGGCAGACACCAAAGTTCTAAAACCAGTGAGGCAAACTAAATTGGAATACAAGTCACTCCAAATTTATGTTGGTATTTTCTCTTCATACCATATTTTTTTGGGGAGTTTCTGCACAATTTGTTTAGTGCAAAATGCCATTGGATGCATAAAAGTCACGAAGAGAAAACTCTATACCATTATATGTTCTACTTATTTTTATTTTGGATCAGGATTGAGTTTCAATAAGAGACGCAAAAGACTTGACTAGGGAAAACACTTCTGATTTGAACTTAAAAAAGAACAACCTAATGAATCTCGATTTACCATCAACAAATTATTAATTTCCAAGTGTACTTTTATAGCAATTGGACCTCAAATATCCATATAAACTACATCAAAAACAGAATCAGTATGAATGACATTATCATTATACAGTAACCTCTTTTTGGTAACGGGTGAGAATGTGCAAATGGTATCATTGCATAAAGGTCAACCTTCAACTCAACTACACCGATCGTTAGAAGCAATGAATATAATCCAATGGATAATAAATTCATCCATTATATCCAATGAATATCCGTGAATATATACATTTGGATGGATACACAATCTATCCAAAAAAATAAAAATAAAAATATTTTTTTCCAATTAATTCAATATTAATATAAAATCTCTCTCACATTCCTAAGCATAACCCCCCACACATTACAAAAGTTGAAAATTGCAATTGTGATTTTAAAAAGTGATTATAAAAAAAGTATAAACGATTTCAGCCTTAGTGTTTTACCTCAACATCTTATTGCAAAGTATAAATATATGATTTTGGTTATTGATTAATGTGATAATATAATAACAAAATAAAATATTAGAAGATGATGGAATGATGCATACAACTAGTGGAAGTCCCAATTATTAGGGGTGTAAGCGATTCCGATTTAAACCGTGAAACCGAACCATAAAATGCGGTTTGGTTCAATTCTGCGGTTCGGTTCAGTTTTTTTATTTGGAACCATTTAAGTTTGATTTGGTTCACGGTTTTGTAAATTTTGAAACCGTTAGAACCAAACCAAACCACATATTAAAAAATAATTTTATTTTATATTTGGATGGTTAAACTTTAAAGTTAGGAGATAAAATATGATTAATAGTTTAGGATTATTAATACATATAGGCTATAAATAAGAGGCAAATATAAAAAATAATTTAGTAAACAAACCTAAATATCTATTATCTCTATTATCCATTAAGAAAATAGAAAGAAAAATAAAAAACCAGTATACATTTTGTCATTAATCACTGATGAAATTAATTAAATAAAGAAATTAAGGAACTAAAATAAAATAAAGAAAGAACATGAGGACATTACTAATAATGTGGAGGATTAGATGTTACTCTTTGACTAAAGAATTAGTACCAAGTTTGTCATTCGTAAATTTTGTTGGACATTGTCGAAGATTTTGTGGACTAAAATTTCAAGTTTGTAGTGCATTGAGATGTTGAATTATTATTGTTTTACTAGAAAGAGTATTAAATACTTTTAATATTGATGTGTTTAGTATTCATTTAGTTGACTCTATACTTCGCAAATTTTGTTCAACTATTTCTTAAAGGATTTTTTTTAAAAAGTTGGACAACTGCAGAACCGAACTGAACCATTAATGATCGGTTCGGTTCCTAAATAAAATTTGCGGTTAATCGAGTAGAACCAAACTATATTTTTTAAAATGCTTTATTAAATAATAATTTTTAAAAGAATATTTTTCTTCAAATTGATGTATTAAAAATATTTTATTCAAATTAAAAAAAAAATTGGGTTGAATATCCATCCATCCAATCCATTAAAATGGATACATGAATAGAATGCATGAATTGCAATCCATTGGATATGGATGGATTGGATAATTTAAAAATGTGATGTAATGAATTTATATGGATTGATGGATAGTTTTCTATCTATCCATTACAATCTAAATCCAAATCCATCCAAACTCATCCAATTGCCACCCCTATCTTCAATGAATACATATCATGTATGATAACAGTGTTATTCAGTAAAGTTAGTTTACAAGATATAGTGTTTGCCAATTTGGAAATATAGATTAAATTGTAATGAAAATTAGGGATATAGAGAACATCTATGAGATATAAGGCATTGGAGAATACAATTGTCCCTAGTGTTTTAAATTGCGGCCACGATTGCGGTAACTATTGTGGTTACTGCGATTGTGATCATTATGGCTGTTGCGATGTGGATTTTGCGGTCGTTGTAATGTGAATTATTTTGTGATTAAAAAAATATGTTTGAACTCGATGTGGCCTGTTGTGGTCCGATGCGATCCAAATGTGGTCTGATGCAGTTGCATTATGGCCATATCATTATGATTCAGAGTCACATCACAATTGCGTTGTGATGCGGTTGCGGCGGTCATCACAACCACAATATTGCACCCGTATTAGGTGATACAGTCCGCAATTTAAATAACTGATTGTCCCTAATATGGTTGTAGAGATCTGATCATCATTTGACATATTAACTAGAATAGCTTTAATACTAGAATATGTTTGGAATGGAGACAATGTGTAACACACAAAATCCGTGGTACTAGTATCTAGAATCCAATAAGATGGTTTGCGATACAGTATAAAATACAAGCATTACCTGAAGGTTTTAGACTTACACAGTGAGTGGTTTTAGTATTGGTTTGGTTTGCATTATGATTTTGCTTTTACACATTACTTTCTTGTAAGATTGGAATTAGAGTTCTATGTTGCTCTAGAATAAAATACAGAGCTGATTCATTTGGATTTCCTTCTCCTTGTGACTCTAGTTCTCTAACATTTTCATATATGATTTCATCATGGACAAAGTCTGATGAAGCACTGAAATTATTAACAACATTGTTCTAGAAATATCCCGGTGGAAAACCGTATTTTCTATACCAATGATGAATGGTATGTCCTGTATCGTTGAAATAGGTACATATCTTGGATCCCCTTCCACCAAAAGATATTCCTGCATTACTTGGCATATTTCCCATAGCACTAGTGGTTCTGCCTAGATATCTTCTTCCTCTACCTCTACCTTTGTTGTTAATATAGGGTCCAATGACATATTACCTTGCTTGTAAGTTAAATTTCTCCCAGTAGTTCTGAAATTCTAAAAAAGTCTCATTCATAACACATTTCCTTGAGACCTTGCCATATTTCTAGGGTTGTCTCCATCCACAAAATGTTTTGCACAATTGACTTGCCAATTGAATGATTCAACCAAGAAATCACTAATGTATTAAATTCTTCAACATTCAAATGAGTAGAAAGTAAAATTGGAAAATGTGAAGAAGAGCCTTCTCTTACACCTTTGCAAGATTTTAATGAAGAAATCAACCTCAATAAAAAGAAGTAAAGAGATTGATGACTTGATGCATATAAAAAAAACACATAATTAGATAAGTAAAAAGGAGTATTAGCAATATACATAGAGTTTTTGTTGGAAAATGATGGTTTTGAAGTGATTTTAATGCATATTAATGTGACCATTAATGGTGACTTTTGAAGTTGCGAAATGAAAAAACTCTTGAGTCCCATATTGCTTGGAGGAGGAAGGTTGAAAGACTTTATAAGCCTTAAGTTCCAACCTTGGGGTGTGCCCCAAGGGGCACAACGGGTTTCGTGGGTGGATGAGGACTCACACAAACAAAACCCCTCCACAAACGCCTGCGCACTCCATCACCTCCTCCACCGCCTGACCAGCTTGGGCTAGGTCCCAATATTCTTTTTAAATATAATTCTTTTTATTTTTAATTTTGGGCGTTTGGGCTTGGGATTGGGTTTGGGCTTGGGATTGGGTTTGGGCTTGGGATTGGAGGTGTGGTTGGAGGCCTCAGGCTATGAATAGAGGTGTCCTCCCTTCATTATAACTAGTACAAAGTTGACTATGCTTCTACTCAACTTCTTATTTATCCCTCATAATCTTTGCCAACGCATTTACGAAAAAAATTTCTCCTCTTCTTTTTGTGACACTAAGAATTGGCACAATCAGCCAAATTGTGGGAAATTCGAGAATTGATACTGGTAGTCAGAATTGTGGGAAAAGAATTAGCACATGTAGTTGTATTGTGGGAATTTCGAGAATTGACACTAGTAGACATATTGTGGGTGTATTCGAGATCGATTCTTATAATGCAGTAAGAAATCGAATAATAGAGAATTGGGTTGTTTTATCCTGTGGACGGTGTGGTTGATAGCCTACTTGCATAATTTTGGCAGTACCACAACACGTCTTAAAGAGACCGACCTAGTCGTTACTCAGCCAATAAGTATTATTTTGTGCCATTTAGAATTATTGCGAGCTACGTAGATAACAACTTTAAGATGTTTCCTACTGCAATGACATTCATAGATAATATTTTTGGACCAAACAACTTTGACCTTAACAAATATTTTGGTCTGATGGGACAAATTTCAAACGGTGGCATCAAAAGATGTAATTTTTCCTCCCTACGAGAAAAATTACCCACGTTCTGAAAAATGATGTCCCGGTGGTGCTGGAAAAAGTTGAAAAAGTGGAAAGAGATAAACAAGCTATTAAAATAGCTCTTTAGAATAAAAATGATTACTTGTGTAAGAATTTCATTCTGATTGAGTTGTCTGATGATCTTTATAATTATTACAGTCCATACAAGTCTGCCAAATTAATTTGGTATGCACTTGTTGGGTACCAGTGAGGTAAGAACACACCTAGAGGAGGGGTGAATAGGTGTAGCAGATCACTAATCCCACTTTTCCGATATCTGCATAGAATACAAAGCTGTTGTAGTTAATCGATTATCAACACGGTTAATCGATTAAAGACAGTGTATTAGGTATCAGTGGTCTAGACACACTGATGAGCAATATATTACACACTATTCATAACCTTAATTTAGCATGATTGATGATTCTTGGTGCCTAATTTTCTTTGTTTCACATGGTTTAATGTTTTAGACTTTATTGGACTAATATTTCTAAAATGAGTTAATTTGAGATTATTTGGCCTGATTAAATCTAGTACCATTTTCAGATCACATTTGACACCAATGACATTTTGGGCATTATGGAAGTCGAGGATATGTATTGAAGTGAAGATTGTATTTTTATTTTAGAAATTGTTTTTATTGTAATTTAGCTTTGGGCCCATATTTAGGCCCAATTCGGTTTTATGTGTGTTGGAGGGGTTAAATTCGGGTTCCCCACTCCAAACACATACACACTTCATTTTTCCCTCATTTTTGAAATACACTACATTTTCATTTTCCCTCTTTTTGCTTTGCTAGGGTTTCACTTCTTCATTTTTCATTTTTGGCTTGTTCTTCCATTGCCATGGAAGGCTAAATTTCTAGACTAAGTTCCTTTGGTAATGTATCACAATTCTTGAGGTTTTGTTATTAATTCATTTTTGATTTCTTTATTGTTGATTTCTTCTATCTTATTTCTGAATATGGTTGGCTTAATTCCATTGCTTAGAAACTGGTTGGTTGAGTTTATCTTCACTTAGTTGATTTACTCTCTCTAGTGCATGAAGCTTAGTTCGTTTGAATTTGTTAATCATGTCATGCTTATACTGATTTCGCCTAGTTAGAGGTTTAGGATCTGGAACTTTGAATTGATTATCGCAAATTTGGAAGTTAATGGTTGGAATCTGAAAATAATCTTTTGAAACCGGTGATTGGGTTGTGAACAAACAAACCAAAGGGATTTAGCTGTTTTATTAAATTGCTTAACTACTATTTTTGAATTTGATTTATGTTCATACTATCCAACAAAAAAAAACCCTTGTGCGTGTGAGTATAAGGTGTTTGAAGCTTTGCTTGAAAGATAATCCTTGGGAAACGACCTAGGAGTCACTTCCTAGTACTGCAGTTTTAATTGTTATATTATTTGTATCGGGTACGGCCTTGATCAAATTTGGCGCCGCTGCTGGGGATTATCGATTCTTGTGAAAGGTTCTTAGTATAGATTAGTGTGTGTCTTAGAATAATCATTCTGTTTGGGTTTCAAAATCTGCCTGTAGCATTCACTGTTTGCTGTGTTGTTTAGTTATTTGCATGTTGGTTATTTCAGGTGTATATTGGTTAATATAGTTGTGGTTAGAATTTGTGCATGAAAATTTGTTTTCACATTTCTTTCATGACATATTGAATACTGGATGCATGATAGTCAATCACCTTGCTGCTGGATGTGAGATACAAACAAGTAAGGACTAGTTTTATTGTTGATTTTCTATTTTGGGCATAACTTTAAAACCGTTAATCAGAATTGGACATATTATATATGCATTTGGGGTAGAAAAATCCAATGAATACATTTACACCTGAATTGGACTATGTAATTAATACCCTAGGAATATGCCCTCATCAGTCTTCGAGTCAAATTTTTCCAAAATTCTTTTTCCATTATTCAAAATAAAACATTTGCACCCGAATGCATGAAGATGAGTAATATTCGGTTTTCGACCTTTTAAAATCTCATATGGGGTTTTCGAAAAAGTAAGCCTAAGAAGTATTCGATTCATTACATAACAGGCAGTGTGTATTGCATCAGCCCCTAAAAAATTGGGAACCTTGCTCTCATTTAGCATGGTCCTTGCGAGTTCCTCTAGAACTCTATTTTTCCTCTCAACAACTCCATTTTTTTGAGGGGTACGGGGAGCCAAGAACTGATGGATGATGCCATGCTTATTACAAAATTTATTAAACTTATGATTTTCAAATTCTCCGCCATGGTCAGATCGTATGTAAACAATTTTAAGGTTAGACTGGTTTTGAATTTGTTTGGCTAGACATTTAAAAGATTTATATGCATCGCTCTTAGATGCCAAAAACAAGGTCCATGTGAATCTAGAAAAATCATCAACAATTACCAA
>NW_017721280.1:0-3047 GCF_001865875.1 Lupinus angustifolius | reverse complement strand
TTACTTGTTTACATTTTTGACACATGTCACAAGAATCCTGAGTTTTAAAATCAAGTTTTGGCAAACCAATAACAAAATTATTTTTAGATAATTTTTCTAGATGCTTCACATGAATGTGAGCGACCTGTCTATGCCAAAGCCAAATGTCATCTTCTTTTGAAATAAAACATTTTGAGAAAAGAGAAGTGACATTCTCTAGGTCAACCATATAAATGTTATTAACACGATAGCCGACAAACTTTACATTATTAGATAAAGCGTCACAGATTATACAAAAATCAGAATAAAATGACACACGATTACCTTTGTTGCAGAGTTGACTAATACTCAAAAGATTATGTTCCAGACCTTCGACGTATAGAACGTTCTCGATTACAGCATGAGTTGAGTTGCCAATTTTTCCAGTGCCTAGGATATTTCCTTTGTTGTTATATCCGTATGTGACGAAATCTTTTTCCTTCATTGATAAGTCTAGGAATTTTGACTTATCTCCTGTCATATGTCTCGTCGAACACTCGCTGTCAAGATACCAATGTTGCTCATGTTTTTGTAGACATACCTGCAAAATAGATCACTTTCTGGTTTCAGGTACCCAAATTATATTGGGTCCTTTTCTGTTAGTAATCAGGGAGTTATCTCCCTTTTTCACTCAAGTGTAAACACCGCTCCGTATCCCATATTTCTTGATGTAACAGGAGTAAGAGGTGTGGCCATGTGTGCCACAATAGAAACATGTAGGAACTCTATTTTTATTATAAGACTTTTTATTAGCACGAGTTACAGGTTTCCTATATGGTCTATTTCTATGATATGGGAGGATATACCCTAATCCAGTGTGGTCACCAACATTTCTTGTTTTACTTAGCAAGGTATCTAATTGGTGTTGACTATCTGTAAGTTTTGTGAGTTTCCCATTTAGTTTAAAATTATCAGTTTTCAAGTCCTAGCAAGAGTCATAGACAGTTGTTTGATATAATTTATCGTTAGAGCAGTCACATGAATTACAAGAAAAAATTAGATCTAAAGTTTCATTTTCTAATTTCAACTCATCTAATTCTTTATGTAGTTGTAATATTTTTTGATCATTTAGCAGAATTGCCATTTTTCTATCGGCACTAATTCTAGCTAATTTATTTAGTTCTTCATGTATTTCGACATAAGCATCATATAAAACTTCATATGAAGGAGAATCATCAGAAGAGGATGATGTGTTAGAATATACCTCATTATCAGCATCATTTGTACTACCTGATCCTCAAGCCTCATATGTTATAGTTATTAGGCATAGCTTGGCAGTCTTGTCTTCATCTGAGGTGCTTGATGTCGTTTCTTCCTCTGGTACATCCCAGACAATGTAAGCTTTCTTCGATTTGAAGTCACGGGGAGTGCTCTTTTCTGAATCAACTTTCTTCAGGTAAGTGGGACATTGAATTTTCATGTGACCCGACTTACCACATTCATGGAAAGTGAAGCGCTCTTTATTCTTGCCTTTTCTTGTTGATTCTCGCGCCTCTTTCTTTTGAAAACGCTTGAAACCTCCTTTCTTCTTCAAGAATTTCCCAAACTTTCGTACGATAATGTTTAACATTTCTTCATCAATGTCAGAGTCAGANTCATCATTATCTATCTCTTCAGTAGGTTGTGATGTTGTAGCTTTAAGAGATATGCCTTTCTTCTTGCGGTCTGACTCTTCATGCATGGTCAAGCGTCCAAGCTCCATCTCGTGCTCTTGAAGCTTTTCGAATAATGTTGCCAAAGGAATGGAATCAAGGTCCTTAGATTCCATGATTGCAGTTACTTTAGGTTGCCATCTCCTGTCAAGACAGCGTAAATCTTTATTAGTAAGTTCTCCTTTGGAAAAAGTTTTATCAAGGGCAACAAGATGATTTACAATATGAGTGAATCATTTTTGCATATCGCTAATTGATTCAGTTGGTAACATATGAAATAATTTGTATTCATGTGTCAACGCATTCAGCTTGGCGCGCTTGACCTTGCTAGTGCCCTCGTGAGTCACTTGTAAAGTGTCCCACATCTCCTTGGCACTTTGACACTGAGATACTCGAAAGAATTCATCATATGATAAGGCCGAGGTGATTATATTTTTAGTGCGTAGGTTATACTGAACCTTTTTGCGCTCTTCATCGGTCCACAAGCTTTTAGGCTTTTCTTTCAGTTCGTCATCCACTAAGTGAAGTGGGACGAATGTCCCATTGATTACGGATTCCCAAATATCTGAATCAATGGCCTCAATAAAAATCTCCATCCGGACTTTCCAGTAGGCGTACCCTTCGCCACTGAATACGGGAGGGCGGTTAATGGATGTGCCATCATCGCCAAAGGGGTTGGTGGAACCCATTTTAATTTCGTTAGGATCACGCTGATATAGTTGAGCTAGCATGTCGTACTAGCTCTGATACTACTTTTTAGGTATTAGTGGTCTAGACACACCTAGAAGGGGGGTTGAATAGTTGTCACGATTATCAATTACCGCTTTTCGCACCAAAACCCAGTTCTGGAAAACAGCCCAGGTAATCGATTTACCAGTGGGCATAATCAATTAACTCGTAACATAAACAGAATTATCAGATCAGCTTATTGCACAGTTATTTACCAACAAATAAGCATATATACAATAGATATTTTTATGCACAATTCACAAGGATATAGCAAAGTATTAGTATGCAAAATATCAGCTTCAAACACGAATTAAAACAGTGAGAATTATAAAAGAGATTGAGAGAGAACAACTTGCAAAAATGGATTTTTATCCTGGTTCGTTTGCGGGTCCACTTGCAAATTACATCTCGGCCTCCCCTTCTGATCTTGGGAGATTTCTCTTCATTATATTGAACATGCTTTATTGTCATATACACCAATTCAATTACAAGACTTTAGACGCTTCTTTCTTGAATTTCAAGAACCTCTAACCTTGGTTTGACTATCCCTATCGCCTAAGAAAACCTTTCTCGCGATCCAGCCCCAGCCAAGATCCTCGCTCTAAATTCAAGACCTCCTAGTCTTAGTGAAGATTCACTTTATCTCAA
>NW_017721279.1:0-8327 GCF_001865875.1 Lupinus angustifolius | reverse complement strand
TTTCTCTTAAAATCTCTAAAAAGAATGCACGAACATGCAAGAAATAATGAATGAGATTAAGCACATGAAAACAACATGCAATACACCATGAACAATATCAACTAAGCATGTTAATCTCTCTTTCTCACACATGCATCTCTCCTCTGCCTATTATACAGTAAAATCACGAAAAGTATGCTCTCTAATAGTTCCTAAACAATAATATGCAATGCTACATGTTTCTGCAATTTTCCAGAACTTATACAAAACATATTTGACCCTTCAAACCATTGCTTTCAATCATGCAGTTAAAACAGAAAACAATTATAACATAAAACAAACACGTTAATCGATTAAGTCACCACGTTAATCGATTAACCAAAATTTATCAAAGCATGATTAAATGGTAAACTACTTATATGTTAGGCTTGACTCCTATACATGTTTTACCAATTATATTATGCCTAATATGCACATGTAAGATGTATGATTAATGCATGAGCATATAATAAACTAGATGATATGCCTCATGAATATGATATGACAATATTAATGGCTTTTGAGACTTGCATCTAGGTTTACCTAACCCAGACTCACTAACTAAGGCACCCATCCCAAACTACTTAGAAATATAACTCTATTGATATAACCTACTCTAGATATGACCAATGAGTTCTAGGCATGTTGATTGTTGAGACATCTTCAAGCTTTAACTAACTTCTTGTCTTCATCAAAACATAGGCAAAACATTGCTAGTCCAATCCTTGACACTTTGCACTTTCACAGTTGTGTTAATCGATTATGATCAGCACGTTAATCGATTATACTGGTTGTTTACTCTTTGAAAAATAGACTTTTCTTGCTTTGAAAACAATGATGAATCTTGATCTTTACTATCCTAATATTTATTTCTTATTATCAATAAATTAATAGCAATTAGCACTTAATTATAGAATGCAAATAAACTCAAAAATCAAGTAAAGACATAAACGTAAAGAGATAGGGAAAGAGAAAATGCGCTCGAGGATTTTAGCCTGGTTCGTTTGGGGGTCATCTTGCAAACTACATCCAGGCCTTCCGATTGATATGAGATATTTTTCTTCACTATCAGAAATGTATATTCAATTACAATCACACTTCCAATAATCCTAGACAGAAACTTCCTTCTTGAAACCATTGAGCCACCAAGGTCGGTTTGACCACTAATAATGCCTACTTGGATACCATATTGTTCATGCAATTTGGCCCCAGCCGAAACTACCGCTCGAATCAAGACTCCATGCGTTGTGAAGAAGACCGATTCTCAACTTGTGATGATACCACACACCACGAGAATTATCCTCAAATTATAGAAAATTCCCCGAGTTACTTTGCATACATAATTGTGTGGATATAGACTTTGAATTTGGCTATATAACCCTTCACAGAAGATCTCAGAAATAGTCCTAAAAACTAAATATGGAAATCATGCATGGTCTTTCAATTGAATGAAAATGTTTAGCACATTGGAAAAGATTTTCTCTCTTTTCTCTCTTGTAAATGTATGCAAGAAAAACTTCTCAAAGATCAACAAGATAGCTTTGACAATTAAGCACGATGAATCTCGAGTTTTTCTTTCTTTCAATTCTTTTTCATTGTGTATTGAAAGTGTGAAAACTTCTCCTATAAAAATTTATTGGTTGTGTTTCAAAATAACAGCTTTTATTCATAACTGATTGCAACTGACAATAATCGATTGTAAGGCATGTTAATCGATTAATGCATTTCTTGAAGAAAAAAAATCAGTTATGGCTTAATCCATTCATAACATACAAATTCGATTAATAAGCAGAAATCCCGGGAGGTGCTACTGTAACTCCTTTTAATCGATTATATCTTTCTTTAATCGATTAACGAATTTCAACAAGATTTAATCGATTATCGGATGAGTTAATCGATTAATATTATTTGAAAATGGGTTTTCCTAACTATACGGTAAACATCCTATATGATGAATGAACAATCAACATGATTTTTAGAAATGATTAAATCCTTTATGCACAAAACCATATATGCCTAATGCAAATGCATGAATCTTTCTTATCATATATGTAGATGTGGATGTGCTGCCTCAACCTATATAATTATTATTTTAGACTTTATGTGACACACTTCCATCTTGGATTTACCTAACCTAAACTCAATACTAGGCAAGCATCTTAGGGCTCTAGAATAAAAAAAGCAATCCTAAGTTCTATAACGATGACCTTGAGTTTTTGGTATGTTGTTTGTTGTGATGTCTAAGTCTTCAAGCTTCTATATAACACATTGTCTTCATCAAAACTTAGTAGGTTGGTTATAATGGCATCGTTTGACTATTTGCCATTTCAATCTCCCCATTTTGATGATGACAAACTTTGAAAACAGATCCTCTGTTCGATGGCTTGATGCTGGACAAAATATGTTTGCAAAGGTTGAATCAGAATGCGCTAGTCCCCCTCACTTTGTTCTCCCCCTCAAACCATGTAAGAGGTGATTCAAGGGTAGCAATATGATTATATGCGGAAGCTCACTTCAACCTGCAAAACAGCTCAAACAACACGTTCTCCTCCTTTGGCATGGTCAAAAGCTATGACAATTTATCATATTAAAAGCCAGAAGCAAGGAAAGATTTATACAAAATTTACTGGTGTTAATCGATTAAGTAGTCAAGGATAATTGATTAAGCAGTCTAGAAATAATTGAACATGTGCTCAGAGTTTAGCATTAATCGATTATTCAATAATAAAAACAGATTATAGCAGGAATTGATTGCGAGATATATCTATTCGTGTAAGTTTGACATGAATTTCATAGAATGATCAATGATTATGATTAAGGCGCATATAGAATATATTAACCATTCAATAGTATATACACATCTAGATAAAATCAAAGGCTCACGCAATAATTGAAAACATAATCCATCTTAATAACAAAGTTTTACGAGTCATAATAAGAGTAAGTGCAACGAGTACATAAGAGTTCAAAAGAAAACAACAAAATATAACCAAAATAAAACAACATCAAATGAGTCCCACGACTCAATGTTACAGTCTCCTAACATTGGTCCATCACTAGGAAGACCTCCAACATCCAAAAACAGTTCCTCATCCAGGATTATCATCTTCCCTATTACTATTGAAGAATAAAACTCATCCTTATTTCTAAAGTTGCTTTAAAATTCCCGAATGAGCGAAGGTTAGATTTTACCTTTTAATTCCAAGAATTTATTCACTCCTTGGTTCTCCAAACCATGTGGGAATTGAAAACCTTGTTCAACCAGCCATTCCGCATCTGCATACCGGATGTATGTTTTCTTTCAACCTTGGAACTTGGCCAACCTAGCTTCGTGAAGAATGTGAGAGATATATGGGTCACCTCAGTTCTTTCTTCCACCTTGAGCAGAAGAGGAACCTTTTTTCCCCGCCTCTGGCACGTTTGACACTATGCTTCACTCTCATATTACGTGGTTCACCTATTTTTGCTGGTATAACATTGATTTAATCGATTCAATAATTAATTTTTCGAATTTGGGGTTTTGGGTTTCCTAAAGAGGGAAAATGGTGAAGGATTCGGATTTTTAGAGATTGAGGGTTGTAGGAAGATGGAACTATGAGATAGTATTCGAAATTGCTATTGATTCCTATAGGAGCACTTAATTTTGAGAATTGATTCAGAGGGGGGAAGCAAAGAGGGTTTAGGTTTCTAAGTGAAAATAACCCAAAATGACACTTGAATCTAATATAAGACTGCCGTTAATCGTTTATCTACAATGGTTAATTGATTAACCAACTTAAAATTTTCAAACTTTTAAACTTTGGAGCCTAAGTGATCAATTAATTAACACGATAATCAATTAATCAGAAAAAAATTAAGATTTTCAAAATATTGAGCCCATGTAATTGATTAAGTTGTATGTTAATCGATTAAAACACAAGATGAAAATTTAATTTGGTTACTGGAACTTGAATTAATCGATTAAGACAAGAACAATCCATTATTGACAGCAATTAGCACATATTTTAGTTCATTTTAGAGTATGCAAGAGTGCTATTGCTAAGACACAAACCTAAAGGATTTTGAGACACTAAGGAAGCATAAAAGCATTCATGAAGATAATCTAAACAAGGAAGCATACATTCATAACATATACCATTTATAAGCATATATTGAAGATCAATCAAAGGCACATAATTTCCCTAAAGCAGGTGAGTTGAGATATTTTTCATCAAGTATGCCAAGTTCTTTGCGTAACACAAAGAATGTATCCCGTGGAAGGGGCTTGGTGAAAATATTCGCCAATTGCTTCGAGGTTTTAACAAATTCAAGTATGCAATCACTTTTTTGTACATGATCTCTTAATAAGTGATGTCTAATCTTTATATACTTAGTTCTAGAATGCATAATAGGGTTCTTGGATAGATTTATGGCACTATTGTTATCACATTTTATCGGTATTTTTACTAGTTTTAAGTCAAAGTATGATAGTTGCTGCTTCATCCTTAGAATTTGAGCATAACACACGCTGGTGGCAATATATTCCGCTTCGACGGTAGACAAAGCAACACATACTTGCTTCTAACTATGCCATGATACTAGGGAGCTTCCCAAGAGATGGCAAGTCCCGCTAGTATTGTTCCGGTCCAACTTGTATCTCGAAAAGTCAGAATTGGAATATCCTATTAGGGACAACGAAGCATCCCTAGTATACCATAAAACCATAGACAATGTTCCTTTAAGATATTTCATAACACATTTTATAGCGCTAAAATGAGATTCCTTAGGTGAGGCATGATATCTTGCGCACGTACATATACTAAACATTATATCGGGGCGACTAGTAGTGAGATACAATAATGAACCAATTATCCCATGATATTTTTGTTACCTCAATTGCTTTACCTTTTCATCCTTGTCGAGATAGAAGGATGATGCCATGGGTGTTGTCGCTTCTTCACACTTATCCATCCTGAACTTTTGCAATAGTTCCTTGAAATATTTTGTTTAGTGAATGAATATTTGCTCATCTGCTTTATTTGTAGTCCTAGAAAGAATGTCAGCTTTCCCATCATCGATATTTCAAACTCCCATTTCTCGTACAGCTGGCTAATGCTTAGTAGGTTGTGCTCTAGTCCTTCGAAATACAGCATGTTCTCAATTATGGCTTGTGAAGCAATTCCAATTCTTCTGACGCCTAGTATCCTTCCTCTATTGTTGTCTCCATAAGCGACATAACCTTTACTGATGAGTGAGAGATCCACAAACTTTGATCTATCACCTGTCATATGCCTCGAACATCCACTATCCAAATACCAAGGTTGTCCCTGAGTTCGAAGGCATACCTGCAAAATGATTTACTTGCCTTGTTTAGGCACCCAAGTTATATTGGATCCTTTCTTGTAAGTAATCAAAGATTATTTCCCTTTTTGCATCCATACAAATTTGCCACTACGCACTCCATATTTTCTAATGTAGCATAATACAAATGTATCACCATATTTACCACAATAAAAACAAGTAGACATGTTATGATTAAACCTATTATACATGTGTGCTACTTGCCTTCTATATGATTTTCTCTTATTCTTTGGTTTATATCCTAGACTTCCATGATTACCTACATTTCTAGATGCAGCAAGTAGGTTGTTCAGATTATAACTACTATATATGAACTTTGCTAAGTTATCCTTTAAATCATAAATTTTAGCATTCAAAACATCATATTGATCACATATAGGAGTCTCAATTAATTTAGTGGTGCAACTACATGGGGAAGAAGAGTAAATAAGATCTAGAGTCTCATTTTCTAGTTTTAATTCATTCAATTCATCTTGAATTTTAATTATTTTACTTTCATGCAACATAATGACTCGTTTCCTATCTACATTTACCTTTGCTAGTTTCTTTAGCTCCTCATGCAACTCAACAAATGCGCTATACAATTCATCATAAGTAGGAGACTCATCAGAACACAAAGAAGAGTCAAAATAGTGTACCTGACTCGTGTCATTCGCATAGCTTGTGCTGCCAATTTCTTGAGTATTTGCCATTAAGCACAATTTGGCAGTCTCCTCTTTATCGGATGTGCTACTTGTTGTTTCGTCCTCTGGTACATCCCATACTATGTAGGCCTTCTTGGATTTAAAGTCCTAAGGATTGGTCTTATCATGTTCAACCTTCTTGAGGTGACTCGAGCATTGGTATTTCATATGGCTCGGTTTGCCACACTCATGGCAAATGAGGCGATCTTTGGGATCTTTGCCACTTCTGGTTGAATCACTTGCCTCTTTCTTTTGAAAATGCTTCAACCCTCCTTTCTTCTTGAGAAACTTCCAAATTTTCTAACTAGGAGAGTTAAGGTTTCATCATCCAAAGAGATATCCCCTTATTCTTTCGGTCTGAATCTTCATGCAATGTTAAGCATCCCTACTCCATTTCATTCTCTTGGGGTTTGCCAAAGAGAGTTGCTAGAGGCATTGTGTCTAAGTCTTTCGACTCCATTATTGTTATTACCTTGGGTTGTCCTTTCCTATCAAGACAATGCAACACTTTGTTAGTAAGTTCACCAATAGCAAAACTCTTATCTAAAGCAATTAAATGATTAACAATATGAGTGAATCGTTTCTGCATTTCATTAATCGACTCATTTGGAAACATATGAAATAACTCATATTCATGTGTTAACACATTCAATCTTGCGCGCTTAACCTAACTTGTGTCTTCATGGGTTACTTGCAAAGTATCCCACATAACTTTTGCATTTAGGCACTGTGAGACCTGAAATAATTCATCATATGATAAGGAAGAGGATATTATGTTCTTTTCCTTGAGATTGTGCTAGAATTTATGTTCCTCTTCGTCAGTCCACAATCCCTTTGGTTTTTCTTTCGGTCTGAACCTTCATGCATTGTTAAGCGTCCCAACTCCATTTTGTTCTCTTGGAGTTTGCCAAAGAAAGTTGCGAGAGGTATTGTGTCTAAGTCTTTCGACTCCATTATTGTTGTTACCTTGGGCTATCATTTCCTATCAAGACAACACACCACTTTTTTAGTAAGTTCACCAATAGCAAAACTCTTATCTAAATCAATTAAATGATTAACAATATGAGGGAATCATTGATGAACAATATATTACACAATATTCATAACCTTAAATTAGCATGATTGATGATTCTTGGTGCCTAATTGACTTTGTTTCACATGGTTTAGTATTTTAGACTTTATTGGACTAATATTCCTAAAATGAGTTAATTTGGGATTATTTGGCCTGATTAAATCTATTATCATTTTTAGATCACATTTGGCACCAATGGCATTTTGGGCATTATGGAAGTCGAGAATATTTTTTGAAGTGAAGATTGTATTTTTAATTTAGGAGTTGTTTTTATTGTAATTTAGCTTTGTACCCATTGTTTAGGCCCAATTCGGTTTATGTGTGTTGGAGGGGTTAAATTCGGATTCCCCACTCCAAACACACATACTTCACTTTGCCTCATTTTAAAACACAAAGACATTTCCGTTTTCCCTTTTTTTTGCTCTGCTAGGGTTTCACCCTCTTTCATTTCTCATTTTCGGTTTGCTCTTCCATTGCCATGGAAGGCCAGATTTATGGACTAAGTTCCTTTGGTAATGTATCACAACTCTTGAGGTTTTGTTATTAATGCATTTTCGGTTTCTTTATTGTTGATTTCTTCTATCTTTTCTGAATATGGTTTGCTTAATGCCATTGCTTAGAAACTGGTTGGTTGAGTTTATCTTCACTTAGTTGATTTACTCTCTCTAGTGCATGAATGCTTAGTTCATGTGAATATGTTAATAGTTTCATACTTTTACTGATTTCGTTTAGTTTGATGTTTAGGTTATGGAACTTTGATTGATTATCGCTTAGTTAATTGATTCTCAACAAATTCGGAAGTTAATGGTTGGAATCTGAAAATAATCTTTTGAAACCGAGGATTGAGTTGTGAACAAACGAACCAAAGGGATTTAGCCGTTTTATTACATTGTTTAACTACTGTTTTTGAATTTGAGTTATGTTCATACTATCCAACAACGAAAAACCCCTTGTGTGTGTGAGAGTATAAGGTGTTTGAAACTTTGCTTGAAAGATAATCCTTGGGAAAGGACATAGGAGTCACTTCCTAGTACTGCAGTTTTAATTGTTATATTATTTGTATCGGGTACGACCTCGATCAAATTTAGCGCCGCTGCCGGGAATTATCGGTTCTTGTCAAAGTTTCTTAGTATAGTTTAGTGTGTGTCTTAGAATAACTACTCTGTTTGAGTTTCAAAATTTGCCTATAGCATTCACTGTTTTGTTGTTTGCTG
>NW_017721278.1:0-854 GCF_001865875.1 Lupinus angustifolius | reverse complement strand
TTGTGGTTGGAATTTTTGTATGAAAATTTTTTTCCACACTTGTTTCATCACATATTGAATACTGGATGCATCATAGTCAATCACCTTGCTACTGGTTGAGAGACACAAACAAGTAGTGACTAGTTTTATTGTTGATTTTCTATTTTTGGCATAACTTTGGAATCTTTGATCAGAATTGGACATATTATATATGCATTTGGGGTAGAAAAATCCAACGATTCTTTCTCTACAGTCTATGTCTGTAGAAGTAGAAGCGCACCTAAAAATCCAAAAAGAGTCTGTTTACTATATCTTTTTTAATTTACAAGTTTATTGTTTCAATTGTTTTGATTTTGTTGTATTTAATTAAATTAGTTAGGCTTTGAGTTTTGTCCTGAAATATTTTGTGTATGTTTCCTATGGTATTAGGATTTTATTGATGCAAAGTTTTGGTTGATTACTGAAATTTAACATGTATTTCCCTTACTGCCCTACATGTTTCTTACTGTTGCATTTAAAGCATGACTAGGGCAAATCCTAACTCTTTGCATCCAATAAATCCTGAAATTGATAGAACATTTCATAGTTTGGTTAGACAAGTTAGGAATTTAAATTTAGATAGTGAGTCTTTTCATCTTAGTGTTAATCTACCTGATAGTGATACTGATCCTACTGTTTCTATGCATTCTGCTAATTCTGTACATTCTGTTGTTTCTGTGCATTCTGTTGTTTACTCTGAAAATATGGATGAACCACCTCCAATCCCACGTGAGAGGACATTAAGGGAGCTGGCTGTACCTGATTTCACATACGAAAGCTTGTGTATCCAATATCCCAATGAGGATGTGCCATATGTGCTCAAAACTGGACTAATC
>NW_017721277.1:0-2077 GCF_001865875.1 Lupinus angustifolius | reverse complement strand
CTTGGCCCCTGGTTCTATTACTAGTTGGGATGACCTGAAGAGAATCTTCCTTGAAAAATTCGTTCCTGCCTCCAGGACCACTGCAATCAGAAAATATATTTCTGGCATCAGACAACTACATGCAGAAGGTTTATATGAATATTGGGAGAGATTCAAGAGACATTGTGCAAGTTGCCCCCATCATCAGATTTCTGAACAACTCCTCCTGCAATATTTTTATGAGGGTCTGAACAACATGGAGAGGAATATCATTGATGCTGCTAGTGGTGGTGCACTTGGAGATATGACCCCTTTTGAGGCTAGAGGTTTGATTGAGAAGATGTCTTCTAACTCTCAACAACTTGGTGCAAGAAGTAGTGATGCTATAGTGGTTAGAGGTGTCCATGATGTTGGGACAGGTTCGGTGAGGCAAGATAAACTTGAGAAAAAAATTGATTCCCTTTCTACCTTGGTCACTCAACTTGCCATGAATCGGCAGAATCCTCCACTTGCAGCAATAGTTTGTGGTATTTGCACCGCAATTGACCATTATGCTGATGTTTGTCCTTCTATCTTTGAGCCTAAAACTGGTGACCATCCTGAGGCCTATGCTGCAAATATTTACAACAACAGACCTCAACAACAACAATAAAATTATGATCCTTCATCAAGAAGATACAACCCTGGTTGGAGGAATCATCCGAATCTTAGATGGTCGGATCCTTCACAGCCTCATCCAGAGCCACCATTTCAGAATAATAATGTTGCACAAAATAGACCATATGTACCTCCTCCAATCCAACAGCAGAGGCAACAACAAATGAATAGTAATCATGCTCCTGCATCTAGTGAACCTTCATTAGAGGAATTGGTGAGGACAATGACATTGCAGAATATGCAATTCCAGCAAGAAACCAGAGCTTCCATTCAGAGACAAGAGTCCTCCATTCAGAATTTGACCACCCAGATGGGGAAGATGACTACTTCATTAAACACATTGCACTCTCAGAATTCTGATAAGTTGCCTTCCCAAACTATGGTCAACCCGAAGAATATGAGTGTCATCATTCTAAGCTCAGGCAAACAGATTGAAATTGGTCTGGCTGCATCAAAAATGAAGCAACTGGTTTTACAAGAGACTAAGAACACTAGTGAACAAATTATTGCTAGTGAACCTTCCACAAGTGTTGCCCAACCATCTTCCATTCCTCTTCCATTTCCTCCAAGACCCATTCAAAGTAAGAAGATGGAAGAGGTAGACAAGGAGATCTTGGACACATTTAGAAAGGTAGAGGTGAACATACCTTTACTTGATGCAATCAAACAAATTCCAAGATATGCAAAATTTCTAAAGGAGTTGTGTACTCACAAGAGGAGGCTCAAAGGTAATGAGAGGATCAGCTTGGGCAGAAATGTTTCAGCACTAATAGGTAAACCTTTTCCTCACATTCCTGAAAAATGTAAGGACCCAGGTACATTTGATGTACCCTGCATAATAGGTAATAGCAAATTTAAGAATGTCATGCTAGATCTAGGTGCTTCTATGAATGTTATGCATATGTCTGTTTTCATGTCTCTTTCACTTGACCCTATGCAACCCACTGGGGTAGTGATTCAATTAGCAAACAGGAGTACTACTTACTCTACTGGTTTGATAGAGGATGTCTTGGTTCTGGTTGGTGAACTTATTTTTCCTGCTGATTTTTATATTCTCAATATGGAAGAGAGATTCTCCCGAAACACAGTTCCTATCATTTTAGGGAGGCTATTTTTTAGAACAGCCCGAACCAAGATAGATGTCCATGGTGGAACATTATCTATGGAGTTTGGTGATATTGTGGTCCGGTTTAATATTTTTGATGCTATGAAGCATCCATCTGAGGACCATTCTGTGTTTCATATTGATTTACTTGATGAGTTAACCAATGAGCATATATGTGATTTCCTTAATGATTTTGATTCTATGTCATTGATAGACTCATACACTTGTCATACATGCACTGATTCTGAAATGTGTAATTCTTGTATTGATGAGTTTTTGCATATTTCTGTTGATCCAAATGTTGTAGAATCAGATTGCACTAACCCTATTGTTGCA
>NW_017721276.1:0-376 GCF_001865875.1 Lupinus angustifolius | reverse complement strand
TTCGTTCTTTTCTTGGTCATGCAGGTTTCTATCACAGGTTCATTAAAGATTTTAGCAAGAAGGCTCTTCCACTATCCAACCTGTTGCAAAAGGAGGTGGTATTTGATTTTGATGAGAGATGTGTGGAGGCATTTGATTGCCTGAAGGTAGCCTTGACCACCACTCCTATTATCCAGGCACCTGATTGGATAGTCCCTCTTCAGCTGATGTGTGATGCTTCTAATTATGCATTGGGGGCTGTCCTTGCTCAGAAAGTGGACAAACTGCCTAGGGTAATTTATTATGCTTCTAGGACTTTAGATGTTGCACAAGCAAATTACACTACAACTGAAAAAGAGCTTTTAGCTATTGTATTTGCTCTAGATAAGTTTAGGTC
>NW_017721275.1:0-523 GCF_001865875.1 Lupinus angustifolius | reverse complement strand
TTGGCATACCCAGAGCCATTGTTAGTGACCAAGGCACCCACTTTTGCAATAGATCCATGTAAGTTATGCTCAAGAAATATGGGGTTGTTCATAGAGTTCTACACCTTATCACCCCCAATGTAATGGGAAAGCTGAGATTTCAAATAGAGAGATAAAGAGGATTTTGGAGAAGATGGTGCAGCCTAACAGAAAGGATTGGAGCAACAGACTTGAGGATGCTCTTTGGGCACATAGGACTGCTTACAAGGCACTCATAGGGATGTCCCCTTATCGGGTTGTTTTTGGTAAAGTGTGTCATCTTTCTGTAGAGATAGAACAACATGCATACTGGGCTGTGAAAACTTGTAACTTGGCTCTTGATCAAGATGGTGAAGAAAGAAAGCTCCAATTAAATGAAATCGATGAGATACGCTTAGAAGCCTATGAGAACTCTAAGTTCTATAAAGAGAAGACCAAAAGATTCCATGATAACTTGATTTCTAGAAAGGAATTTTTGGTTGGTCAAAAAGTGTTGTTGTACAAC
>NW_017721274.1:0-3639 GCF_001865875.1 Lupinus angustifolius | reverse complement strand
GTATGTCAAGTTGCTTTTGAGAATTAAGAGGTTGAAACAATTGTGATAGACTTGTCCCTTGTGAGAATTTGAGCCTTAATTGTGGATGGATTGTTGTATGCAATCTAATATTCTTTCATGTGTGATTGCGATCTTGATTACTTGCACTCTAGAACTTGACTTGTTTCTTGTTGATACTTGATATTCACATGCACATATTGAAGTGATCTAGGCATTTCTTTTGAATAAGCCACTTAGTCATATAAGCCTACCTTGAACGAATTTATCCTTTGATAGCCCCTTTGAGACTTTTACTTCTTTCATTGTTACTTAGCTCATTACAAGCTTATAAGTGAAAAACCATGATTGTCCTAACCTTAGGGAATTTTGGAGCTTTGAAATTGTTTTGGGAATAGGTATTAAGGTAGATTATTGGTTATGTCTTAATGATGGTTAATACAATTGCGTACATAAGTGTTCAGAAAAAAAAATGAAAAAGAAAAACAACAAAAAGAGAAACAAAAGTGAATAAAAGGTTGAGTAAAAAAATAATATTGGAATTAGAGATTTGGTCTTTTTTTGGGTTGATTTTTGCTTACTTTTTACTTATTCCCCATTGCTCCTATATTCCATTTGGTTTTACCTACATATCCCATATTTATCCTACCTTGTCCTTGGCCCCATTACAACCTTGAAAAGTCCTTTTGATCTTTATGTGCATGTGCTTATGATGTTGATGTTAGAGGCTTGTCAAGCCTATGGTTATGTTTGTTTTCATGAAGTGCTTTGAGTGTAAACACTTGCAACCTAAGACACATGAGTGTAAACACTTTAGAGAGTATATCTTGTGAGATTCTATCATTATTGTGACTCGCGTCTTGGTTTGATTGGTTTCGTGGCATACTTGAATTCATTGGATGATATTCTTTTACTCTTGTGTGTTTGAATTTGCCCATTTCATTGCATCTCCTAGATTTCATTGTGAAATATGTGATTTTCTTAGGTTTCTAGTTTTTGTGATCTTCTTGCATGACTCACTTTGGTGCAAATTGGTTAGCATAACCTTATTTCTTGATTTTGCCCAGGAGTGCAAAAGGTTAAGTGTGGGGGTATTTGATGAGCAATATATTACACACTATTCATAACCTTAATTTAGCATGATTGATGATTCTTGGTGCCTAATTGACTTTGTTTCACATGGTTTAGTGTTTTAGACTTTATTGGACTAATATTCCTAAAATGAGTTAATTTGAGATTATTTGGCCTGATTAAATCTATTATCATTTTCAGATCACATTTGGCACCAATGGCATTTTGGGCATTATGGAAGTCGAGGATATGTGTTGAAGTGAAGATTGTATTTTTAATTTAGGAATTGTTTTTATTGTAATTTAGCTTTGGGCATATTGCTTAGGCCCAATTCGGTTTATGTGTGTTGGAGGGGTTAAATTCGGATTCCCCACTCCAAACACACATACTTCACTTTGCCTCATTTTGAAACAAAAATACATTTACATTTAACCTCTTTTTGATCTGCTAGGGTTTCACCCCTTCTTCATTTCTCATTTTCGGTTTGTTCTTCCATTGCCATGGAAGGCTAAATTTCTGGACTAAGTTCCTTTGGTAATGTATCACAACTCTTGAGGTTCTGTTATTAATGCATTTTCAGTTTCTTTATTGTTGATTTCTTCTATCTTATTTCTGAATATGGTTTGCTTAATGCCATTGTTTAGAAACTGGTTGGTTGAGTTTATCTTCACTTAGTTGATTTACTCTCTCTAGTGCATGAATGGTTAGTTCGTGTGAATTTGTTAATCATTTCATGCTTATACTGATTTCGCTTAGTTAATTGATTCTCAACAAATTCAGAAGTTAATGGTTTGAATCTGAAAATAATCTTTTGAAACTGAGGATTGAGTTGTGAACAAACGAAACAAAGGGATTTAGCCGTTTTATTACATTGTTTAACTACTGTTTTTGAATTTGATTTATGTTCATACTATCCAACGACAAAAACCCACTTGTGTGTGTATGCATAAGGTGTTTGAAACTTTGCTTGAAAGATAATCCTTGGGAAACGACATAGGAGTCACTTCCTAGTACTGCAGTTTTAATTGTTATATTATTTGTATCAGGTACGGCCTCGATCAATCATTTCTACATTTAATTAATCGATTCATTTGGAAACATATGAAACAACTCATATTAATGTGTTAACGCATTCAATCTTGCACGCTTAACCTCACTTGTGTCTTCGTGGGTTACTTCTAAAGTATCCCATATATCTTTTGCCTTTAGGCACTATGAGACCCGAAATAATTCATTGTATGATAAGGCAGAGGTTATGATGTTCTTTTCCTTGAAATTATGCTAGACTTTATGTTTCTCTTCGTCAGTCCACAATCCCTTTGGTTTTTCTTTAGGCTCACCATCCACCAAGTGTAGTGTAGTAAAATGCCCATTGACATCTTAAATATCTGTGTCAATTGCCTCAATAAAGATTCGGATGCGCACCTTCTAGTAGGCGTACCCCTCGCCACTACAAAATCGGAAGGCAGTTGATGGATGTGCCATCATCGCTAAAAGGGTTAGTGGAACCGATAGTGATTAGTCCCTAGGATCAACGAATTAAGCGGCCAAGCTAGCACCTTCGTACTAGCTCTGATACTACTTTTTGGGTACTAGTGATGTAAGAACACACCTAGAGGAGGGGTGAATAGGTGTAGCGGATCATTAATCCCGCTTTTCCGATATCTGCGCAGAATACAAAGTTTCTACAGTTAATCGATTATCAACATGGTTAATCGATTAAAGACAGTTGTGTTAATCGATTAAGATCAACACGTTAATCGATTATACTGATTGTTTACTCTTTGAAAAATAGACTTTTCTTGCTTTGAAAATAGTGATGATACTTGATCTTTAGATCCTAATATTGATTTGTGATTATCAAAAAATTATCAGCAATTAGCACTCAATTACATAATGCAAATAAACTCGGAAAAAGTAAAGACATAAATGTAAAGAGATAGGTGACTTGCTTTTCGAAAACGTGCTCGAGGATTTTATCTTGGTTCGTTTGCGGGTCCACTTGCAAACTACATCCAGGCCTTCTGATTGATCTGGGAGATTTTTCTTCACTATCAGAAATGTATATTCAATTACAATCACACTTCCTATAATCCTAGACAGAAAATTGAAAGTGCGCATGTCAAGATAGCACTTTGGAAAGCTTTCTCCCTATGTGTTTAGTTTTGATGAGGACAACTTGTGATTATAAGAGCTTGAAGATCATCAACAAATCAGCATGCTTAAGTCTCTAGATTGGTATTAGACTTAGACTAATAATTAGTTTAGGTTGAGTCTAAGGCTTAGGTAAACTCAATACATGTCTCATATGCATAAAACTTTAAATCATTTTAAGTTTTGAGATATGTCATTTATAATATGTTCATGCATCATATAAATACATGTAATATGTGCATCCTAGGCATAAACTTAGTGTTGAACATGTATAAATTAAGTGCATAAAGTATTTGAGTTTTGTAATTTGAAAATACACTTGAAAATATGTTGTTAATCGATTAACATAAGTTTTTGAAAAGTTGTTGAAACTGAAAACTTGGAAAAACAGAATCAATTACGTTTTTGAAACACGTT
>NW_017721273.1:0-31214 GCF_001865875.1 Lupinus angustifolius | reverse complement strand
CGATTAATCTGGGGTTATTTCAGTATAATTTTTCGTTTTCGAAAAGCGGATACTCTGACCGCTACACCTATTCAACCCCCCTTCTAGGTGTATTTTAGCCACTGATACCTAACAAAACTTCCTTCTTGAAACTATTGAGCCATCAAGCTCGGTTTGACCACTAACAACGCCTACTTGGATACCACACCGTTCATGCAATTTGGCCCCATCCGAAACTATCACTCGAATCAAGACTCCATGCCTTGTGAATACTACCGATTCTCAACTTGTGATGATACCATACACCACGAGAATTATCCTCAAATTACAGAAAATTCCCCGAGTTACTTTGCATACATAATTGTGCGGATATAGACTTTGAATTCGGCTCTATAACCCTTGACAGAAGATCTCACAAACAGTCCTAAAAATTAAATGTGGAAATCATGCATGGTCTTTCAATTCAATGAAAATGTTTAGCACATAGGAAAAGACTTTCTCTCTTTTCTCTCTTGTAAATGTATGCAAGAAAAACTTCTCAAAGATCAACAAGATAGCTTTGACAATTAAGCACAATGAATCTTGAGTTTTGATTTCTGTTCTTTTTCGTTATGTATTGATAGTGTGAAAACTTCTCCTATAAAAATTGATCTGTTCTGTTACAAAATAACAACTTTTGTTCATAACTGATTGTAACTGACAATAATCGATTGTAAGGCATGTTAATCGATTAACGTGTTTCTTGAAAACAGTTTTTCAGTTAGGGCTTAATCGATTCATAACTTGCTTAATCGATTAATAAGAAGAAATCCTGGGAGGTTAGCTACTATAACTCCTTTTAATCGATTATATCTTTCTTTAATCGATTAATAGGTTTGAATAAGACTTAATCGATTATCGGATGAGCTAATTGATTAATATTGTTTGAAAATGGTTTTTCCTAACTATATGGTAAACACCCTATATGATGAATGAACATGCAACATGATTTTTAGAAATGATTAAATCCTTTATGCACAAAACCATGTATGCCTAATGCAAATGCATGAATCTTTCTTATCATATATGTAGATGTGGATGTGATTCCTCAACCTATATGATTATTATTTTAGACTTTATGTGAGACACTTCCATCTTGGGTTTACCTAACCTAAATTCAATATAGGCAAGCATCTTAGGACTCTAGAATATAAAAAGCAATCCTAAGTTCTATGACGATGACCTTGAGTTTTCAGTATGTTGTTTATTGTGATGTCTTAGTCTTCAAGCTTCTATATAATACCTTGTCTTCCTCAAAACTTAGTAGGTTGGTTATAATGGTATCCCTTGACTATTTGTCATTTCATGCACTTGAAAAGAAATATGATACAAAGGAAGCTGAGACTAAAATGTATATTGTTAGTCGCTACCTCAAGTATTATATGATTGATGGTAAATCAATAGGAATAAAATGTATATTTTTAGTCGCTACCTCAAGTATTAGACTAAAATGTATATTGTTAGTCGCTACCTCAAGTATTAGTCGCTGCCTGGAGCTTTCTAGTAATAACTTTAAGAATCATAACTGCAATAGGAATAGGGCTAAGAACACCAATCGCGATAAGAATTTGAACCCCTAGAAGGTCGAAAATGCTAAGCCACGCACCAAGAATGACTCTGACAATTTGTTTATCTATTTCAAATGTGGGAAGCCAAGTCATATGGCACACAAGTGCATAAATAAACCTTTGGATCGTCCTCTATAGACCAACACAATTGATGAGCCCTTTGTGACGGTATTATCTGAGGTCACTATGGTTGGAGGAACTGATGGGTGGTGGTAGATATTGACGCCTCCCACCATGTCCGTTATGATCGTGCTATGTTCAAAACATGCATGAATACTTGTAACAAGAAGGTTGCTGATGGGTGATTCCCATACCATTGTTGTTGGAACTGGTGATGTGGAGCTGAAGTTTACATCTAGGAAGACTCTGATTCTCAAAGATGTGATGCACACTCGAGAGACAAGGAAAAAATTAGTTTCTATTTTTTTCATAACAAGTTTGGTTTTACGCTGACCATATAGGTAGACTTATACACTCTTACGAGGATTGTGGTATTTATAAGGAAAGGGTACACCAATGATGATATGTTTAAATTAAATGTTGATGCTTAGAATAATAAAATTTCTGATTCATTTTACATGTTGTGTGATTTTAACATTTGGCATGCTAGACTTTGTCATATTAATAAACATGCAATTTCAAATTTGAGTAGCTTAGGTTCAATTCCAAAGATATCTAAAAATGATTTTGAACATTTTGAATTATGCAATCAAGTAAAAATAACTAAAAAACCATATAAATCAGTAGTGCGAAAATCTGAGCCTTTAGATTTGATACACTTTAACATATATGAATTAGATGGAACGCTAACTAGAAATGGTAAACGTTATTTTATCATTTTTATTGATGATTGTTCTAATTTTACATATGTATATCTTATGAAAAATAAAAGTGAAGCATGTGACATGTTTAAGTTACATGTGATTGGAATTGAAAATCAACTCAACAAGAAAATAAAGAAACTCAAAAGCGATAGACGTATTGAGTATGATTCTAGTATGTTTAGTAATTTTTTATAAATTGAATGACATTATTCATGAAACAACTACACCATATTAACCTAAAATTAATGGTAAAGCTAAAAGAAAGAATAGAACTTTAACTGAATTAGTTGTAGCTATTATGTTAAGTCCTGGTGCATCACCTTCTTGGTGAGGTAAAATTCTTTTAACTATTTGTTATGTGCTAAATAGAGTACCCAAGGCTAAAAGCAAAATTTCCACATATGAAAATTTTAAGAATAGACAACCAAACTTGTCTTATGTGAGAACTTGAGGTTTTTTAGCTTATATTTGGATACTAGACCACAAGAGAGTTAAACACGCAAGTAGAACCTATAAATGTGTATTCATTGGGTATGTTATAAATAACAAGGCGTACAAGTTTTATGACCTTAACGCAAAAGTGATCATTGAGCCTAACGATGTTGACTTCACTGAAAAAATTCCCTTTTAAATTGAGGAATATTGGTGGCACATCAACTAGTCACATATTTGTCATTAGAGACAACGATAAAAATGGTAGGTTAAAAAGAACCTAGAATAAGTAAGAGAGCAAGAATTACTAGAGAGTATGGACTTGATTATATGGTCTATACATTGGAAGAAGATCCATCAACCCTCTAAGAAGCTTTGACTTCTTTGGATGTTGATTTGTGTCAAGAGGTCATAAATGATGAGATGGATTCTCTAGAGTCTAACAATACCTGGAATTTAGTTAACTTGCCTCCTGGTTGCAAACCTATTGGTTGTAAGTGGATATTGAAAAAGAAACTAAAACCTGATGGCACAGTGGATAAATACAAGGCTCACTTTGTAGCCAAGGGTTTTAGGCAAAGGTAGAATATAGATGTCTTCGACACCTTTTCACCTGTAACTAGAATAACATCCATTAGAGTACTAATATCGCTCACTATGATATATGGTTTAGTGGTACATCAAATGTATATTAGGACCGCTTTTTTTTTAAATGGTGACTTGGAAGAAGAAATCTATATGGAACAACCAGAAGGTTTTGTAATCCATGGGCAAGAAAATAAGTTTGCAAGTTATAAAAGTAGTTGTATGGTCTTAAGCAAACACCTAAACAATGGAATGAAACATAAGACAACTTAATTGTCTCGAATGGGTTTATAGTGAATGAAAATGACAAAGGTATTTATTACAAATCAGAAAATGACATTTGCACTATCATATGTATCTATATAGATGACCTACTCATATTTACTTCCAACATTCATGTTGTGAATAATGTGAAATCATTACTGTGTAACAACTTTGATGTGAAAGACCTTAGATAGGAAAGTGTAATCCTTGGTATAAAAATTACTACGTCAAAAGAATGAATTTATTTGGATCAATCTCACTATGTGGAAAAGATCTTAAAGAAATATAAATGTTTTGACTGTAAATCTACTAGCGCGCCATATAATCTAAGTGTAAAACTTTTTAGGAACACTGGTGAATGTGTAAGACAAAGTAAGTATGTTAGCGTCATTGGCAATCTTCGGTATGTCAGTGATTACACTATACCCAACATTGCATATGTTGTGGGGTTATCATGCAGGTATACCAATAGACCTAGTATGGAGCATTGGCATGCTATAGAAAGGGTAAAGAGATACCTTAAGAAAACAATAAACCTTGGATTACATTACCCAAGGTTTGTAGATGTCTTAGAATGATTCAACAATGTTGATTAGAATACCCTTTTAGATGATTCTAAAGCAACCAATGGCTATATATTTAGCATAGCTAGTGGGGTTGTTTCTTGGAAGTCAAAGAAACATACTATTTTGGCCAAATTCACTATGGAAGCTGAGATGATGGGACTATCAATAGCTAGGGGGGTCGCTTCCTATGAAATTTAGGGGCATAAATTTTTAGAGCGTTCACTATATTGGGATAGACATACATTGCCTTTACAAAATACACATTTGAAAAGGTTGAGTGTGGTTTGATACCAGAGATAGAGTTCAAGACTATGAGTCACTCTAGTAAAATCTGGGTCATTTTTACTATGCAAAGGTTCAAGTCACATGACACGTATGTTTACGCACAATCTTATTGATACTGCATAAATTCCTAGAAACTGTTTTTTTAATTTCAAGTGGGAGATTGTTGAAAAGTGATGGTTTTGAAGTGGTTTTAATGCATATTAATATGACCATCAATTGTGACTTTTGCAGTTATGAAAAGAAAAAAACCCTTAGTCCTACATTGCTTGGAGGAGGAAGGTCGAAAGGCTTTATAAGCCTTAAGTTTCAACCTTGGGGTGTGTCCCTAAGGGTACAATGCGTTTTTCGGGTGGGTTAGTACTCACATAAATAAAACCCCTTCATACACACGTGTGTGCGTGCGTACCACCACCACCACCACCTCCTTTGACGTTGTCCAGCCGGCTCGGATCATCTTTGGGTTCGAGCTTCGGCTTGAGCCCAACATTCTTTTTATTTTTAGTTTTGGGCGTTTGGTTTTGGGCGTGGACACGTGCTGACCAAGTCAACATATATGTGGCATGCGTGTGATTGAGTCAGCACACGGTTGGTAAGTGAAGAGAGTAGGGAGGATGACTTGGTGAAGGGAGGAGAGAATCTGGGTGGTACTTCTTTCCACCGTCACATCGTGTGGACGTTTGGAACTTACCACCTTTTTGGGCCGTCAGATGGAGGTGCGATTGGAGGTTTCAGGCTTAAACTAGAGGCACTCTACATTCATAAAAACTCGTCCAAAGTTGAGTACACTTCTACTCAACTTCTTCTTTCTCCCTCATAGTCTCTACCGACACATTTTTGACAAACTTCTTTCCCTTTCGAGAACTAATACTGGTAGTCAGAATTGTGGGAAGTTCGAGAGCTAACACTGGTAGTGAGAATTAAGGGAAAAGAATTGACATGAATAGTCATATTGTGGGAATTTCGAGAAGTGGCATTGGTAGCCATATTATGTGTATATTCGAGATCGATTCTTACAATGCAGTAAGAAATTGAATAACGTAGAATTTGTTTGTTTTATCATGTTACAGCGTTGTTGATAGTCTGCTTGCACAATTTTGGTAGTACCACGAAACATCTTAAAGAGAGCGACCTGATCATGACTTGGACAACAACAAAATTTCGTGTCATTTAGAGTTGTTGCGAGTTACGCAAACAACAAGCTAAAGGTTTAGAATGATGAAATAATATATGATAAAATTACATCACTTGCTAGTGTGCTCTCAACTTTACTGAAATGACTCATTCCCTTCTAAAAGCTAGTAGCCTAAGAGGTCATAATTGAGGGGCTTAAGATATACATACCAAAGACAAATTATGTTGCAACGTGATCTTCATTTTCTCTAAACCCGTGCTTAGCTTAAACGCAATCAAGCAAGATTACTATTTGCTTCATTAGTTTTTATCTAGTGGAGAAATATAAGAATTGCCTGAATGTGTAAAATTGAGATGTGGATAGAGGCTATGGAAAAGTTCATTATACTTTGAGAAAAATGAAAATCGTAGTGAAAAATGTGAGTTCTGGTAAAGATCCTTATATTTTTATAAAAACTAGAACTTGCAAAGAAATAATATGATATCAGGCACGTAAGAAACATTGTCCTAAGAATCTATTCAAGATGTTGTGATGATCAATTCCTGGATTCAATAGACCCATCTAGAAATAAGCTAGGAGCATAATCTAACGAAAATAAAACATATAAAATAAACTCGGGCAAAAGTGTGTGTTTCATGCTCTCCTAATGATTTAACAATGTATATTTGTTAGCCAAACGCAGGTACTTTAGTAAATGGTCTCACTAATGGATGTGACACAATTAATGAATATGGTGTAGATGAGAATGAATGATGTTTTGAAAAGTTATGGCACAATTCACAATTTAATGGTGCTAACAATGAGACTTTAGAATGTGATATCATTATTGACTAAAGATTGTGATAAAAACGATTAGAAGTGTGATTTATGAACTTTAAAAATATAATACTGCCACTCTTCACCACGCACCTCATTCTCTTAACACAATTCACGTTATTTTCTCTTCCTTAACCCCGTCAACAATCCAATTTAAACATTATATTCATTTTCTGTAACAATCATCACCAGAATGTTGATCACTGTCACCTGGGCAAACTTCAAATGGAGAAGGTGAAACCAAAAATTGATGATCATCTCACGGTTTCGAACATTATTTCTAATTACTATTTGGACATTTTGCTTTATTTTCTAAGGGTTAGTTTGGGAGTTGAATTTTAGAGGGGGAGGAAGGAAAAGGGAAGGCTTGGAAGTCTTCTCACAAGTATATTTCATAGCTCCCAAGCCTTCCCTTTCCCTTACTTCCCCTCCAAAATCCAACTCCCAAACTAACCCTAAAGGTACCATAGGCACATAAAATCGCTTGTTTGTAATTTTAGGAAAATTAATCTGACTATGGTACAACTGAACATTAATTTGATACGGATATATTGAGAAAATCAAATTTAAGAAAAAAGAAAGACTGGTGTTATTAACTAACATACATTATTTGTCCTTAATATTATCTCATTTCCTATCTAGGATCAATCAGATATTGTTACATAAATTAAAAGAAAATTTTTAAAAATAAAAAGTAACACTTTTATATTACTTGATAAAATATTCTTGATCCAGGATATGAAATGGAACACCTTTAAGGACATGTGATCTCTTTCTATCAATAACAAGTTGCTCCAAGCTAAAAGTAGATGTGGGTACATGTACATTCTATACATCTAGAAGGAAGTGTTAGTGCCTTGTGTGTCAATATGCCAAATTCACCTGATAGGTGTAGTTTGAATTTATATTAACGATTATGGTGTAGCTATTAAAATATTATTAAACTGATGTATTTTCTGGAACTCGGTAACCAAATAGCCGATTCTCTACTTTTTTCTCTGACCCCACAAAACTCGGTAATGGGGTGGGAATTTTAAATTTGCATACATATTTTATTATAATCGAGGGGTGAGAGTTTTAATTTTTTTATTTCCCAACCCAAAATCGACAATAGGGTGGCAGTTTTTCTTTTTCTTATACTTTCTCCCCAAAATCGGCAACCAATTTGGAGTTCTTTTTTAATCTCCAAAATTGGCAACTAGATTGAAGTATTTATATTTTTTATTCTCTCTACAAACTCGACAATAAGAATGGAGTTTTTCTTTTATTTTTTCTTTCTTAGTTTCTTAATAAATTGGTAGAATATTTACTTTTTCTATTTCATGTATTTTTCTTAACTTTCTAATAAATAGGCAACCTAATACATTTCATATTTATTTACTAAAATGTTTTAAACTTTTTTTTTATTGTTTGATGTAGCTTTATATATTGATGCAATACATTTCATATTTATTTACTCAAATAGAAATACAAATATTATTAAAAAGTGAAAAATATTACAATATTAATTTTCCGAATTTATTAAATCTTAAAATTATAATAACGTTTATATGATGAAGTGTCACATGCAAGTGACATTCTCCTTCTTGATGGTTGAACTCTTAACTGTTGTTCACTATGTTGTGAGATTCTCCATCTACCACGTGTTATCAATTGTGGTTCATCCTCTTCATGTTCGTCATCAACATCCTCAACCACAACCTTGTCATCAATATGTTGTATACCAAAAATGTTTGTTGACGACATAGTAGGACGATAATACTGTTGAGAATTGCATGCCGATAATGGTGTACTTGAAATAGTAACAAACATTGATGGTAGTGAGATTTGAGAACTTGATGGCAAATAGGTGGATGAATAATTATAAAACAGTGATAAACTTCTGAACCTATATGGTTGTTGTTGTTGAGAAATAGTTGATGGAGTATGTGCTTGAGAATGAGTATCAGCTTGAGTTTGTTGCGGGGATTTAGTTTCAGGCATATGAAAATGTTGAGCAAGAGGAGCTTGATCATAGTTGGTAGAGTATGCTGTAGGGTTTCGATTATCCAATGCTTCCATTATTTCACGGCCAGATGGAAAACGACAAAAATAATCGTAAGAGATTTATTAAAAAAGCTCAAGGAGCACTCTGATCACAAATTCTTTTTGCAAAAGTATACCAGAAAAAAAGATATAATTAAGAATGAATAATATAATTAAATAAAAAATTACTAAAAAAATAAAATGTCACTATTCCAGCAGAGTATGCTCCATCTCGAGAGATGTATTTTCTAGTCCTTTGTAAGTATCAATGCATATGTTGCAAGTAATGAAAAAAGTGGCAAAAATGTTGGAAAAACCATCAACCACATAGTTTTCCCTATCATTGCACATTTGAATCCAGCGATGATGCTTATGTAGTCGTCTCAGCCACTTTTGCCACTCAAGTCTATTTTGTGGAGCTTTTCAAGTTCACTGGATCTTGTGGATTGATTGATTCATGCCAAATTGCCTCATAACCTGACCAGGAGCATGCCATTCCACAATTGCGAAACAAATCAGTGGCACACATGATTGTCATATGTCAAAAACATTTCACAGGAAAGTCATGTACAATATATGGGGTCTAATGGATACTCAATACCACTTCTAACAATTATGTCCCCAACCACTCCTAACTCCCTACCAAGACTCTTGTACAAGTGAAAACACTACCTAATCGCAACTCTGATTTCCCAACAGTATTCTCTAACAAGGTGATACTAATACACCTTGAGAATCTAAGAAAATTGTCTACAAATATTTACAAGTTGTGTGCACCTAAAATATGCTAATCTTATACTTTAGAACAATACTAAAACCTGACTAGATATGTCACAAAAAGACTTAAAAGAATAATGCGTGATTATCCTAGGTTTTTCAAAAATGATTTTACAATGATGCACAATAGATAATTTCCTATGAAACTATCTCATCTCTCTTTTCTTCTATCAGAGAAAACTAATGACTTTTCACACAACAACAAATTCATTATGTATGTATGTATGTATGTATGTATGTATGTATGTATGTATGTATGTATGTATGTATGTATGTATGTATGTATGTATGTATGTATGTATGTATGTATGTATGTATGTATGTATGTATGTATGTATGTATGTATGTATGTATGTATGTATGTATGTATGTATGTATGTATGTATGTATGTATGTATGTATGTATGTATGTATGTATGTATGTATGTATGTATGTATGTATGTATGTATGTATGTATGTATGTATGTATGTATGTATGTATGTATGTATGTATGTATGTATGTATGTATGTATGTATGTATGTATGTATGTATGTATGTATGTATGTATGTATGTATGTATGTATGTATGTATGTATGTATGTATGTATGTATGTATGTATGTATGTATGTATGTATGTATGTATGTACGTATGTATGTATGTATGTATGTCTTATTTTAAGTTGATTCAATTTTAAGATTGTGAGACCTAGACACTACTCATTCAATCATCTTAAGACTTTAGAAATATAAAAACTTAACCTAAGTCTTCTTGATAGAACTTGAGCCTTGGATTTATTGTTTATTGAGTTGTTCATGTCTTCAAGCTTTCCTTTTATCCTTGTCTTCATCAAAATAATGTGATGATGCATACTTACAATCTCAATCTCCACATATTGACGTTGACAAACTCTTGTGTGTTCACTTGTTTGAATGGCTTCATGATAGTCAACTTGTTTTACAATAGTTGCTAAAGCATTGCTTCCTCTTACTCTTTTCTCCCCCTCAAGTCACGCATGTGTTTAGTTTGTAAGGATGCTTTACTTTCTTCTTTCTTTGTGGAAGATTATGCAATCTGCAAAACTCTAACAACACAATTTTTCTCCCTTTGGCATGATCAAAAAGTAATGAAAAAATGAAGAATATAGCCAAAAGTATGGAAAAGTAAGAAAATTTGATGTGTTAATCGATTAAGCAGTATATTAATTGATTAACAAGTTTATAAAATTTTGAAACACTTAGCACATGATTGTACTTAATTGATTATTTATGTGATTAATTGATTAAGCTTCTTGATAATTAACAATTTTCAACTTATGTTTATGCTATTTGCAGAAATTTGTAAACTATACCATCTACCATAATAGCATATTAAAGTCAGAATAATCAATGGAAAGGAAAATATAACCAGGATGGAATATATAGACCATTCAATGTTAAGCACCAAGGATAATAAAGATGTTAATAGCATATACACCAAAGGAAATATAAGTCAAGGTTACATACCAAAATATAATAAGTCACAACAAAACATAACAAAAACACCACAACACACACACCGAACTAGGACAAACTAAGACGCCATAAGCTAGACTTTGCATCAGAAGGTGGTTGTAGTGGTTGAGAGAATCCGTCAAAGGTCGAGAACATGAGCCTCATAACCTTAATCTGAGTCCTATTTTCCAGCTCTTGTCGGTGAAACTCTGCCATGAGCCTATCTTCCATGTCCTACATACGCTCATTCAGACGTTGTTCTATGGCATCCAAGTGAGCCAAACTGAATGTAGGTCCTTTAGGTGTAGGAAATTCAACATTTCCTGCTCCAAAGTTTTACTGAGCTTGGTTTGCATCCTCCTCCTCATCAGAAAACTCCAGATCCATGGTGGTGTTGTGATCCTCCTCATACATCCAAACTACATCATACTTGTAGATGCCCATTTTGTTAATCAGGTTGTCAGCAACCAAATAATCTTTGGGATGCATAGTAATGATCTCCTTATCGACAGTGTCGATACCCAGATGGTCGATAATGCATGAGATCAAGATCCCATAAGCCAAAAAACGAGAGGAAGAAGAAGTGAAGCCCGACAAGACCTTCAAAATCTCCAAAGCCTAGTTTACCATTTTGCCTTCCTTTATTGCAATCATCATCTTCAAATCACTAATTATTGGTTGTGCATGATTAGTGTTATGCTGAACCAAGATGTAAGCAATAAGGTAATGGAGAAGTCTATTATCCACAATCAACCTTGGTCAACTCTCCTTGTATATAGTAGTGAGGTCCTCGTAGGCAGGACTTATACATTTCAACCATAACATATGAGTTCCATAACTCATTTTCACAGTCGCCTAGAGGAGATCCATCACTAGTTAAACCTCCAACCTCCAAAAATAATTCCCCATTCAAGGTAAATAGCTTCCCCTTCACAACACTAATATAAACTTCATCCTTAAACTAAAAATTACCATAGAATTCCTAAATCAGAGAGGGATAGATGTTACCATTCAGTTCTAAGAAAGTGTTGACCCCTTGATGTGAAGAAGATCTAGCTCCTGACCATGACACAGTTTTGATGAAGACACTAAGACCACAAAAATAAGGAAAAAGGAAGAAGATATTGAAGAAAAAGAAATCAAGGTTCAAACAGAGTGTAAGTCTTTGATAGGTAGTTTTATCCTTTAAACTCTAGTATGTTTAGTAAACAATGTTCAAATGAAAGATTAAAACTATTTTGAAATAAAATTGGAAAACTCTTAGACAAAGTAAAACAATTTTCAAAATGCTAAGTAATGGGTTACTAGACCTGAGTAACAGGTTACTAGATCTAGGTAACAGGTTACTTGAACAGTGTAACAATGAATAACAGGTTACTAGGACACTGTAACAAGTTATCTAACTGAGTAAAAAGTTATCCAACAAATTTAACATAGTGTAACCGATTACTGCAAAGTAGTAACCAATTATTTCTCAAACATAGAGTTTGAGTAATCAATTACATCGTAATGTAACTGATTATACAGAATTGTTATAACCAGATTTTCAAATCCAAACAGAACAACTTTCATCCAAACTCAATGGGTTTTATTCCAATCGTATCCCAACTTCATAGAAGACTATATTGGCTTATTGGAATTCTATTTAAAGCATTGAAACATCAATTTCATAAGAATCTTGAATACATGAATTACGTGCAATTTCATATACAATTGTCTAAACTTTTCATGCAACTTTTGTTCTAAACTTTCATACTTTTTTTTTCCTGAAGTTGCTTCAAGTGCAAGTTCTAAAGTTTTTCAAACATAAATACTTTCAAAGCATTATAGACTAAGTGTATTAAGAGTAAGAGGATTTCAATTTATAGAAGTATTATATCTTGTAAAGGCAATCTTGCCCTAGAATTTATTCTTCAAATTTGATTGTGAAACTTGTCATCACAAGGGTGTGGTGAGAAGGGGGAAAATGGTACTTGGAAAGGTTGTTTTCCAAGGGTGTAAGGTATTTGTGAGTGTGTAAGGTACAATGAGTCTCGAGGAGAGAAATTGTAATTACAACTCAAGATATCTAGTAAATAAATCTCTTGTGTTGCAAGAGTACTAGACATAGCCTTTGGTGGACAAGAAGGTGAACCAATATAAATATTTGTGTTCTTTCACTATTCTCTCTACTCTTTCTATTTCTTTTTGGAGTTTGTTGTTTGGTAATCTTTCAGCAACATTTATGTTGCATAACATTCTGATATCATAGCCGAAAAATTGACCATTACTTTATACAACTAATTCACCCCCTAGTTGCCATCTAATACTTATAATTGACACCAGAGCTTAGTTTGGGTAAGATACCCCAAAGATCTTAAAGGCATGAAATGGAATGGTATATTGGCTTATTGGAAGCCTATTTAAAGGCATCGAAACACCCATTTCATAACAATCTTGAATACACGAATTACACACAATTTCATATACAATTCTCTGCACTTTTCATGCAACTTTTGTTCTAAAGTTGCATCAAGTGCAAGTTCTAAAGTTTTTCAAAGTTAAATACTTTAAAGAGCGTTGTATACTAAGTGTATTAAGAGTAAGAGGGTTATAAGTTATAGAAGTGTTATATCTTGTAAAGGTAATCTTGCCCTAGAATTTATTCTTCAAATTTGGTTGTAAAACTTGTCATCACAAGGGTATGGTGAGAAGGGGAAAGAGAGTACTTGGAAAGGTTTTTTTCCCAAGGGTGTAAGGTATTTGTGAGTGTGTAAGGTAGAAGGAGTCTCGGGGAGAGAAATTGTAAATACAACTCAATATACCTAATAAAGAAATCTGTTGTGCTGCAAGAGTACTAGACGACTAATCCCTGAGTGAATTTGAAGCCTTGCTCCACCATCCAAGCCATGTCCGCATCATGAATGTATGTTTGCTTTCGGGCAATGAATTTTGTTATTCTAGCTGCCTAAAGAGCAAGAGAGTAGGAAGGATCGTTCCTTACGGTATTCTTGCCACCTTGTGCATATGAAGAACTGCCAACCTCCATGTTACGTGTAGACTTGGCAGTATGTTTGATTCTTTTCGACCTTCCATCACTCATCTTTGCAATTTAATTGATTGAACAATCGATTTGGGGAAAAGGGTTAGGGTTTCTAAAAGAGAGAAAAATTATAGGTTATGTGATTTGAGGTTAATTGGTAGGTTAGGAGAGGATGGGAAGAGTGGAAAATGATTGGCTATGCTATAATTTGACTTAAGAACAAAAACCAAATGAAATTTGTTGGAGGAAGATAAAGTGTAAGAAGTTAAGGTTAAAGACGAAACTTAACTTGGAACTGTACTTGCATCTGGTTTGTCAGTGATTTTAATCGATTATGGAAAAATTTAATTGATTATTAATTTTAAAAATACGCCTAGTTTAATCAATTAATAGTGAGTTAATCGTTTAACTCTTGTACACGGCTTAGCCGTGGTAGCCTCTGGAACTCACCATTGGTCCAATTAATTGATGACAGGCTTAACTAATCGATTAACAATTATAAAATTTTAACCAGGTAATCGGTTAACACCTTAGATAATCAATTAAAAGCAGTGATTTTATAGATTTGACTACAGTTTGAATAAGTTCTGAGATTTGCTCATATATGACTAGAAAAGACATATCCTAAAGACTCAAAACAAACTAACACACAATCAACACATCATGAACTCAATCAAGCACAAGAAACATGCATTGAAGTAATAAACTATAAAGGCACATACCAAGATCACAAAAGAAGGTTATCAAGAACCTAATACAAACTATTTTAGATATGATTCATCAAGAATGTCAAATTATTTGCGTAAGGCAACGAAAGAAACCCTAAGAAGGGGCTTGGTGAATATATCGACAAGTTGTTTTAAGGTTTCTAAAATCACCCTTATGCAAATAATCTCCCTTATGAACATAATCTCTAAGAAAATGATGTCTTATCTCTATATTCTTTGTTCTAGAATGTGAAATGGGATTCTTTGATAGCTTTATGGCGCTTGTATTATCACACTTGATAGGAATCTTATCACGTCTTAGACCATAGTCTAATAGTTGTTGCTTCATCCAAAGGATTTGTGCAAAACATATGTCAATGGATATATATTTCGCTTCGGTGGTTGACAAAGCAACACAAACTTGTTTTTTACTATACCATGAAACTAGTGAACTACCCAATTGGTGGCAAGTACCAATAGTACTCTTTCGATCCAATTTAAAACTAGAAAAAAGGGAGTTAGAGTAACCTATTAAATAAAGTCAGGCATCCATTGGATACCAAAGTCTCATATTTATGGTTCCTTTTAAGTATTTAAGGATGCGTTTGATTGTAGAAAAATGTGATTCTTTAGGAGAAGCTTGATATCTAGCACACATGCAATCACCAAACATAATCACCAAACATTTTATTTGGGTGGCTTGAAGTAAGATACAATAAAGAACCAATCATACCTTCATATTTAGTTACCTCTACTGCCTTACCCTTCTCATCCTTGTCTAGATAACAAGATGATGCCATAGGAGTTGAAGTTTCTTTAGATTTTCCATCTCGTACTTTTTCAAAAGTTCCTTGTAATATTTAGATTGATGGACAAGGATGATTTTTTTCATTTGTTTTATTTGTAGCCCAAGGAAAAATGTCAATTCGTACATCATTTCCATCTTAAACTCACCCTTCATAAGATCATAAAATTCCTTGCACAAGACATCGTTAGTAGTTGCACCAAAATTTATATCATCTACATAAATTTGAACTAACAAAATGGTTTTTTTTACAGATTTAGATATAAAAAGATTAGTGTAAACTTTACCCCTTACAAAGCCTTTTTCTAAGAGAAAATAGCTAAGTATATCATATCAAGCTCTTGGAGCTTGTTTCAACCCACAAAGTGTTTTTTTCAACTTAAAGATATGGTTTGGATATTTAAAATTGTCAAAACCAAGGGGTTGGTCAACATATACTTCTTCTTGAATGTATCCATTCAAGCATGCACTTTTTACATCCATTTGCTGAAGTTTGAAATTCATTATTGAAGCAAAAGCTAAAAGCATCATAATAGCCTCTAAGCTTGCAATGAGGGCATAGGTTTCATGATAATCAATTCATTCCTCTTGATTATAACATTTGGATACTAATATTTTCTTATTTCTAATAATCAAGTTGGACTCATACAACTTGTTTCCAAAAACCCATTTTGTGTCAATAACAGTATGACCACTGGGTCTAAGGACCATGTCCCAAACATTATTATATTCAAATTAGTTAAGCTCTTCTTGCATATCTATTCCCCAATGAACATCCTCTATTTCCTCCTATATATTCCTAGGCTTGATTTGAGAAACAAAAGCGAAAAAGTTATAAATATTGTGTAAAGAGTTTCGGGTTACTACTTTCCTTGAGATATCACCTATAACCTTATCGATGGGTGGTCCTTCTTTGTTTTCCAAGCCTGTGGCATATCTTGATGATCTTGACTTGCATCTTGATCATCCTGCAACACTTTTTCAGATTTTGCATCCTTAGTGTATGCACCTTCAAGAGCAACATAAACATTATCAGAAATAACCTTCCTCTTCACTTTTGGAGAAGACTCATCAAAATGTACATGTATTGACTCTTCAACATTCATGGAATGTTTGTTATAGACTCTATATGCCTTACTATGGTTACTATGGTTACTTAATTTATTTGTATCATTATTTCAAAGGAAGCATTTGCATCCAAAGCGTGAAGATGTGAAATATTCGATTTTCTCCTTTTAAAAGTTTGTAGGGGTTTTCAAAGGTATAGGTCTCATTAGGACTATATTCATTACATAGTATGCAGTATGCACCGCATCGTCCCAAAAGTATTTAAGCTCCTTGATTTTATTTAATATGGTTCTTGCAAACTACTCAAGAACTCAATTTTTCTCTCAACACTCCAATTTGTTGAGGAATTGTATGAGTGGAATATTAATAATGAATGCCATGTGTTTGACATAATTTGTCGAATTGGTGGTTTTCAAACACACCACCATGGCCACTTTGAATACACAATATTTTATGGTTGAGTTGATTTTGAAGAAGTTTGGCAAGATTTTGAAGAAGTTTGGCAAGGTTTTGAAGAAGTTTGGCAAGACTTTAAAAAAAATTAAAAGAGTCACTTTTCAAAGCAAGGAACAATGTTAAAGTGAATCTTGAGAAATAGTCCACAATGGCAAGTGTGTAGTAACTACCATCAAAGATCATAATTTGTGATAATCCAAACAAGTCCATATGGAACAACTCCAAAGGCCTTATTGTGGATACCATAGTTTTTGATGAAAATGAATTTTTGACTTGCTTGAATCTTTGGAAAGAGTCATAAATGTCCTTAGTTTTAAAATTCAGCTTTGGTAGTCCAATTACTAAGTCCTTGGAGGAGAATTTTTCTAAATGTTTCAAATGGATATGTGTTGTTCTCCTATGTCAAACCCATAAGACAATTTAAAAATAGTGAAGTGATATCATCTAGATCAACCATGTAAATAGTGTTTATTCGATGAACAATAAACTTAACTTTATTGTCTATGTCACTTTGAACTATGCAATACTTGGAATCAAAAGATACATTATTACCTTTGTCACAATGTTGGCTTATGCTTAGAAAATTGTGCTCCAATCTTTCCACATAAAGCACGTTGTCAAATATTGTTTGTGAAGCGTTACCTATTTTGCCTTTCCCATGTATCTTAACTTGGTTGTTATCGTCATACGTGACATGACCTTCGATCTATCACCTGTCATGTGCCTAGAACATTCGCTATCCAAATACCAATGATATCTGTGTGTTCTTAGGCACACCTACAAAACAATGTTACTTGCTAATTTTAGGTACCCATGTTATGTTGGGTCCCTTCTTGATAGTAACTTGGGGAACTTGTCCCTTTTAATCCACATATATTGGGCACCAGGTACACCATGCATTATTATATCACAAGAAATAGAAGTATGCCCATATATGCCACAATAAAAGCAATTAGGTAATTTATGAAGTCACTATTTGGTATATCCTACTTGTTTCTTGTTAAACTTCCTTTTCGTAGCATGCTTATAATCTAGACCAAATTGATTACCTACATTTCTAGATGCAGCAAGTAGATTGATCAATTTTTTACTACTACTTGTGAAGTTCGGAATTTTCTGTTTTAAGTACAAATTTTCGTTTTCCAAAATTTTGCACTTTTCACAAGTAGACGCCTCAATTAACTTAGTAGAACAGTTGCAAGTATCATTAGAGTATATAAAATCAAGAGTTTCATTCTGTAATATTAATTCATCAATAAAATTCTACATTTCAATGTTTTCTTTTCATACACAAGAATCACTCTTTTTGTATCTACATTTATTCTAGCTAACTTTTTCAATTCTTCATGCAACTCGACAGATGCGCCACATAATTCATTGTAAATAGGACAATTATCGAAACTAGAATCAGATTCATAAGAATGTACCTCATTCAACTCTTCTCATTTGCTTGAGTCTCAAGAATTCCGATTTTTGACCATGTGGCAAAGTTTTTCCGATTCCATCTCTTCTGAGGTGCTAAAAGTATAAAAATGTACTAGTTGTGCTTTTGATCTCCCATACAAACATTTTGGTAAAAAAAAGTCATTTTCATTAAAAAAAATAATAATTTTAAATGTAAGTGATTGGTATGACTAGTGTGGTTCAATAGGAAGTAGAGTTTCACTTTAGCTGGATTTTATATTTATAGATTGTATAGAAGAGTGTTATGCAAACCTACGAAAAAGAAGAGTGTTGAAGAAAAATTGGCAACTAAACGAAGATAAAAAATAAACGAAAAACTTCATTCTTGTTGCTGAGTTTGGAGAGAAAGTAAAAAAAAACTCTAATGTGGTTACCGATTTTGGAGTGAGAATAAAAAAAAGGAAATACTCCAATCCTATTGCTGATTTTGGGTTGAGAAATAAAAAAATTAAAAACTCATTTCATTGCCAATTATAATAAGATATGTATAAAAATTAAAAACTCTTACCCCATTTCCGAGTTTTGAGGTGCCAGAGAAAAAATAGAGAATTAGTTATTTGGTTGTTGAGTTTCAAAAATTACACCAATTTGATAAATATATCAAAAGGTGCACGAAATGCATGAATATAGAGTCAAACTATACCTATCCTATAAATTTGCCGTCCAAATATGCATGAAATCACCTTGCTCCAATCATTAACATCAATTTCTCGAGTTTAATGTGTGCAATGAATTCTATTGCTTGTAAAATAAATTTTGAACATCAATACTGTACTTTTCCAACCTATACAGTTATTTTTATTAGACTTTATTTGGACAACACCGTAAACGACAATGTTAACAATTAATGTAGCACATCACTTGTTGATGTTATTACTCAGGACTGAAAACAGAATTTTGAAACATATTAAAAAAATTAATTTGACGTATGTTCAGGAACCAAATATTATTATTATTATAACTGTTATTCTTATTATTTCTCATATCATTTCATGCTCAGTCAATAATCAGGCCCAGCCAACTGCACAAACTCCCTTATTGATGTTTTGATTTTTTTTCTTAAAAAAACACATTCTGCCCAAATTAATAAGATTTTATATTTCAAATATTCACTTAAAGAATAAACTCGTGCTATAGTGAGTTAGACTGCGCACAACGGGGCGAATCGAGGTCGGGTCTGCACATACCCAAACCCGAATCCGAAATTCAAAACCCGAATCCGAACCCAAACTTCACGGGGTTGAAAATAAAAATACCATTCCCGAACCCGTCGGGTTTCGGGTAACCCGAACCCGAAAAAAAATCCGAAAATGATAAAGTGTTAAGGAAAATATGATATTATTTTCGTCTAATTTTACTCTAACATTTATATTTTCTCTTGTAGTATTTCATTTCTTATGTTTAAAGATAAGTAACATTAGAGATTAAAAACAATTGGCAAATGATAGAAATTTCAATTTTAAATTGAATTACCTTACTTCGGGGCAGGTTCGGGTTAGGGTTTTTGCTATACCAAACCCGAACCCGAAATTTAAACCCGGGGTTCGGTTCGGGCGGGTACCCACGGGTTTGGTTTTTAATGTCATCCCTAAGTGATATCGAGTTAGAACTGGATGCAAGAAAACATTAAGGAACTGTGTTTATCATTTTATTATTAGCCTGCTTGAGAATTTGTCACAAGGGTTAATGGCCCCTTTACAAAGAAGCTGTCAAAATTCTTTTCAGCAGGAATTGACTTCATGCAAGTCACATTTTTTGGAACTAACAAATGAATCCAAGAAAGATGGTCACCCCAAATATCATATGCATACTCATCTGCAACTCCTACCTTTGGTGCTTCAACACCATCCTTTTGCTTCTCCAGCATCAAACCGGGAGCTCGAGCAACAACAGTAACAGTAGATGTTCGCACCGAGGAGAATGTAGAAGGTTTGTCAGGCAAGGGACAAGGAGGAGGAGGTATCTTAACAGGTATAGTAGCAGCCTTTTTCGAAACTGAATGAGGCACTTGGGGAGAAGAAACTTTCTTGTTACTGCTCAACTTCACTGGAACCTTAGGCTCCAATACATTTGTTTTAGCAGTAGAGGCAGAAGCTTTGTGGCTATAAGGATTTTGGGCAGGCACCTGAGTAATTAACCGATGCGCCTCAAGGTAGGGTTGCACCAAATCGGGAGACAACGGCCAATTGCTTTTTAACGATGCAGATACAGCTGGAGATAAGGGTGATGAGGGTGTAGAGTTTCCACTATGACTACTTGAAACTTCAGATAATGATGATGCTAATTTTGCACCAAGACTCTTCTTCTTTCTCCTTCTGCTTTTTTCTTTTCCAGTTTTGACCATGAGATTACCCGGTTGAGATGATGCTTTTGTTGTATCAGAGCTCTGAACTGCAGTGGGTGGAGACACTATTCCATCTGGAGTATCCAACAAATGACTACTCTGCCTATGACTTTCTGAAGTCTGGATCAAATGTTTAGATATTTCGTGTTCAGAGGGTTGACCTCGGCCATAAAAATATCTGCTCCAAGGGGCTTGCATTGTTGAAGTTGTGTCTTTTTCAACTGAGCAAAACAGATTATTCATCTTGCCAGACATAGATAACTTACTCTTTCTCTGGTTACAAGGAAGTAGAGGGGATTTCCCTGCACATTTTGTGGGTGTGTGGATGGAGTTATCGTCACTCTTGCACGAGTAATCCAAGTTGCCGAAGGGAACAGTTAGGGGAAATATGAAACAAAATACAAGTAAAATTAAGGATGCAACCAGGAGGAATCCAAGGACCCATTTTTTTACTCGCATCCAAAAGATAGATTTCTTGCAGTTACTCTGCACATCATAAGGGAAACTTGCCTTCATAGGTATCAGAAAAATACCAGTAGCCAAAGCAAGTTCAAGATCTCGATGCACCATGGCTGCAGAAAAATCAGTTTGGTAAGATATCAGAAGCTTGGTTGACTCTCCAGGCTGAAGAACAAAACCTTTACAGGCATGAATCTTAAAACCATCCAACCCACATTCGCTTCCAGAAACTCGGACTGTTTTCACCTCCAACGGCAAATCCCCTGTGTTCTTGGCATATAGCTCTTTCATTGAAGGTTGTGAACATGCAGAAGCCATATCTTTCATGTGAAAAAAGGCATATGGTAGAGAGAAATTGAGGGTCTTGGGCATTTTAAGATCAAAATTTATACTGTTGACATGCTCAGACCTCTCGAGCAAAACTAGCGAAAGCAACCCTCCAAAGCCCCTTAAAGGTATCCATTCAACACCTGAAAGGTTGTTTCTGATCAATGCTGAACCAGTCCACCCACATAGCTTGGATGGATAAAATATTATTGGCCCTAAAGTTAAGTTATCGTAAGGGTGTAAATAAGCCTCAGTCACTGCACTGTCTGGTACTGAGAATCCATACTTTGCTGGAGTGGTAGCTTCATCTAGAACTAAACCAGATGAAGAGGGGCAGAATAAATCGTTCGGACCCCTGCATTCATCAATTATTTCTCCCGGGTTCAAGATAAGCTGCAGCATAACTGGATGTTGGCTAGGATTCTTCACAGTGATCCACCTAGAGACATAACTTCCAACTTGAACCATTGGGAATAGATCCTCATGGTCTTCAAGCACGGACATGCCAGTAATGGTTCCTTGAGACATCCAGTTTCGAAGAACTAATTCATCTAAGTCAGCTGTCTCTATAACCTGCATGTACAAAATCTAGTTTTAATTATCAAAATTACAAGATAATAACGTGAATAATTTAAGGCAACATAAGTGAATTTTCTTCCAATATCATATTAACGAAATTCCTATGTTGTCCATAACTAACCTATAATGAAATTTCCCTTTAAAAAGAGCGGTCCAATGCAGGAGGCTCCCACCTAGTGAGGTCCGGGAATGGTACATGTATGCAGCCTTACCCCCACAAGCGGAGAGGCTATTTCCAGAATTTGAACTTGTGGCCTCTTAGTCACTAAGCAGCAACCTTACCATTGTGTGGATGCTCGTTTTGTTTTAAAAAATTGCATATAAGGATTAGTTTCCTCTGCAAAACATTATACAATATATATTTTAAAGAAACTGGACCTTTTTCTTTTAGAATAATACAAGCACAAGTTAAATGTCGTACACAGGAAAAAGAGAGCAATAAGAAATAAGAAAAAGGAAGCATAGGTCAAAGTAGTGAATAGAAGCACTATAGCAGTAGGGTGAGGCATTGCTTTTTTTTGTACTACCAAGAGTATCCCTCACCCTTTTGGATAAGAAACTAATCCCTTTTGGGTGCGGTATTGCTTTGTTTTATCACTTGCTTCTCTAGCCTGAAAAGTAAATAATTATATTGAAAATGCTTAAGACGTTTGTCCTACAGAACCTTAGACATGTACTGTCTCCAACATATCAACTCTCAGCTTTCCAGGAATGGTTTAAAAAATTCAGACTAAGGATTCTTCAATCAATAATTCATACAAGTATATTCACTGCATTATTAATGCAAAATTTAAACACAAATGACATTCATTTCTATGCTACTAAACCTGATACATAATTCATGTGCCATGATAACAAAATGGTAAGCAAGAGCTGATACTAATTGTCATGTTTAATATCCTGTAAAATCGAAATAGAATATTTATACAGTTCATGCATCACGGTAACAATAATAACGAGACACTTACAAAGTATGCTACTAGATTCAGTTGAAATAGACCACTTCAATTCATCAATAAACGCGTTCAAGAAAAACAAGGACAGAGGGGGCTAGACATCCATACCTTGACATTTTGAGGTGATGGTCTGTTTTTGTCCTCATACGATGCCCCCATATTTCCAGATTCTATGACTTTAGACTCCTGTTTCACTTCAACAGATAAATGCCTTTGATGTTCAAAACAAACGTGCAGTATGTCCTCACACATAATCTCAATCTGGGGGATAGTTGAGTCATTTGTAAGAATAACCAATTTGCAGTTCTCCTGCAAGTTGGACACTTTAGGTGGCATGTCGAGATTACAATAAATGGTGCCAACTTGTGTAACAGTGCCAGGGAAAAGCAACAAACCATCCATGTACTTAATACGAAAAAGCTCAGTGTCAGAAACTTGAGCTTTAACAAAACTCAAAACACAAGGACCATAATTCCTTAGAGAAATAGTAATAACACTTTCTCCTCCTTCACATGCTGCTAGACCCTCAAGCATTGCCGAAACAAACACAACAGCCATATTATTGCCAAAATGACTATCCACTTCAGCTTCAATAGGAACCACAATAGTATCAGACATGTCTTGTGCGTACCTCCTTAAATGCAAACAAAACGCACCAAAAATTTTCCCTTCAAGTCCAACTGTAATATCTATGTCCATTAGAGTTTCAGAGCTATGTGGATCAATCTCCCAGTTCCTATGAGGCTTGATTGCTATCATTGGTGAACCAATCTGACTACTCTTAACAACCAAGAGGTTCTTAATAGTAGGGAAGATAATATTATCAAAAACCTGAAAATTATTTACACCACAAATTGCTTCGGTTTCAATAAAATTATGTCCTACAGAAGCAGTTATTTCCTCCACAAAAAGGGTTTCATCAAATGGATTTGACAATATGAAATTCATGCTCAACCTTCCACCAGGAGAAATTTCCAAACCTAATAGTGGCTGAATTCCAAAGGGAGATTCGGTAGCGTATCCTTTAGCTTCTATTATGAATCCACCAGCACTTGTCTGCAAAATCAGGTCAGCTGATGACAAGCCGAGGCATCTAGGGAAGAAAACAAAACAAATCAAAGCTGATTCACCAGGTCCTAGTGAAACCTCACTGAAGTTACAGGGGTAGAACTGTAAGTCATTGCTGAATGGTTCATAGAGGTGTAATATGCTATCGTTGCACTTATTTGTCACGGTTAAGAAAGCTACTGAAGGAGAATACAAATATTCTTGTCCCCAGTCCAGTACATTAGGATCAATCCTTACACTGGGAGAAGAGGAACTATCCAAGGAACTTGATTTGGACATTTCAACATGCTCTGACAAAGAATGTGGCAGCGTCTTTTGCTTAAGTAAAGATCGTCCACAGCAAGAAATATCATCGTTACGACCCTCAGTTTGAAGAGATGGTACATCGCTAGCTCGTTGTCTTGAGTTCAAAGAACAAGAAGCAACCCCTCCACTAAGCAACTTAAACAAACCATGGTCAGATAACCAGCTGATATTGCTACCCTGCTTGATATCTTGATCTAACCCTACACGACATAGACCGTTGTACTGACTACCTGAATCACCTACAGAAGCTGATTTTATACTTTTGTCCTCAAGATTAAATCCAGATAATGCTGAAGGAAAGCAGAATAAATGATTGTCTGGACACACACTTTCAGAACTTCTATGGATTATTGGAGATCCATAGCCTAAACTAGTATCACCAACAATGGTGTCCGGAAAACCCAAATTGTAGCTTTTCCCAAAAGATGCACAGCCGTCATCTTCTTCTGGTGGATTTTGTATCCCATTTGTAGAGCACAACCCATATGCAGTGAGGAAAAAGAGGGCATATGACAGAACCACAAAACAATTGAATGTTTTGGTTGGTTGCAACACTCTCCTATTTGAGCCACAAATACACAGTAATAATTTAGTTCAATCTAAACATAAATTAAAATGCAAAACCACTACATGATATAATAATCTTCTCAGTTTTCACTGCCAGGAAAGTTTATTTGCAAAAACTGTAAAATAAGTGTAGTCATCACTCCCTTTAGTTTTATTCCAGCACAGCAGGCCAAGAAAATGCCATCTTTTTTCCCCAAAAAAAATGGAAGTACACACTGATCACACTATCATTTAGCAACAATAACTAAGCATTAATCTCACTAAGTGGGGTCGCCTACAATGTTCGAACACGCCATAATACTCTATCATAAATCATGTTCATTAACAAAACACTGATCTCTAAATATTTTCTAATTGTTTCGACTATGTTTTTTCTCGGCCTTTCTTCCTCTAGAAATTAGACTAACCTCTATTTCATCTAGTCTCCTTACTGGGGTTTCTAACATCTCCTGTGCACATATCAAACTATACAAGGCACGAATCTACCATCTCTATGATATGGATCACACTATCATTTAAGTACTCCTTATTTAACAAAGTGTAATATCATATATTTTTATTTACAAATAAAACAGTACTGCCTAAAAAAGAATCATATAAAAATAGTATACAACTTCAAATTCCTTTTGAGACAAAAATGTAACCAAATGCAGTAATAGCTAACATCTATAGCATTAATTACAGGACAACTAATACAATTCTCTAAACGAACTCCATGTGTGTCATATATTAGATTATATTAACACCAAACAATAGAGCAACATAAAATTACAAACAAATATAGATTATATGAAAGCAATAACTCAAAATTGAACTTCGCGTGCCAGAAATAGAAGGTATATGAATCCTTATCAGTACCGTTAGTGAAAAGTTCAAGTCATCTACAACAGTAAAAGAATTTAGTAAAGGAAACTAAATAAAAAAAGTAAAAAATAAAAACATTTAAAAAAAAACGCTACTTTCAACATAGAATCTACTTACCCAGAATTTAAAATCATCAACCCAAAAAAATCTAAACTGACAGCAATCATAATCCCTCCACTCAAAAGTTTAAAGATGAAAAACTTTACTCAAAGCATGTGAGGAAGAAGCAAAAAAACAGTAACAAGAAATGAATAGCGAAAAAAAAGATAAAATAAAAAGAACCCAAGTTAAAGAAATGGAAAACGTTTCAAATTTTATTAAGAAAAAAAGATGACGAAGGATTAAACCCAAAAAAAATGGAAGGAAGATGAAAATAGTGAAACGTGGTGAGAGATGGTACCGTAAGTTTGCAGAAGTGATGATTAGGGTTTGGAGCTTCATTGAAAAGAAAGAGAAGAAACCATGCGAGGTTGAAATGAGTATCTGATGTTAGCGTTGGTCACTGCGCTTAGAAACTCGATAAAAGGAAAATGAATGAATGGCTTTGTCAGATAACCAAAGGCTGAGACAGACCAGCAACAGAAAATAAATATAAACTTGGAATTGCTGTCTAATTATAAAACGATGTCGTTCGGTTGTGGTCCAATTTTTAGTGCAAGGACTTTGGAGTTGTGGTCCATGTTGGGTTCATGTATTTGTAATAACCTAGTCGGTTATTCGAGTCATGGTATAATGTTTTTGTGTTGGTTCGTCCATCCTGAAGGAGAGTATAATTGACAATACATCTTTTATCTTAAATTTTATACTGTTTAATATACTTTTTGTTTATTTTTGTTAGAAAATGTAAAAATAATGTATATTTAATTCATATTTTATTTTTTGACCAATAACAAATAATGGATATATAAAATAGTATAAAGTTTGAGACAAAAAATATAGATCTGATCATATATTCCCCATGAAGAGAATCTCAATTTGGTAAAAGGGTAAAGATGGTGGTTCTAACCTAAAGTTGTGGTTGATGTTGGGCTATAGTTACTTTGGTGGTTAGGTAATGATTAATAGAATGATATTTTGATATTGATAAGCAATGTTTAGATTTAAAAGTTTTGAAGTACAAAAGTGTAAATTCTAAGAATCACAACTAATTGTCACTCATTTTAATTGCAAATTAATGATTCTAGATAAGGTGAGTATCAACCTTCATTTCACTTGTTTGAGTATGGTAGCACAATCTTATTGGAATTTTTTTTGGTCAACATTCAAATTTATGAAAGGTTGCCATTAGCATTGGAGAAGAAAAGGTAAGTTGATAAATACATAAAATAACTTGGAAACAATACAATTGGTTATGGGTTGTAAGTAGTGGAAAAAGAAAATGTGATCATCAACTTCTGATTTTCATTTTGGTAGATGATCTAAATTGTATATAAAAAGTAAAAAAAAAAAAACAACTTTTGGTAATTAGAAATATGATGACAATCATATGTATCACGGAGGAAAATATAAAGAAAACAAATGTATCTGGATTATGGAAATTTGCATTATGTTTGGTTTAGCAAGGAAAAGTTGAAGAAATAAAAGTTAAGAGAAGAAAATAAGCAGAAAATGTGGTAAATTTTTAGTTGTTTGGCATGGTAGAAAATGAAAAGAAAGTGAAGAAAAAAATATACTTATAATTAATAATGAAAATGATATGGATAGAAATACAAAAATATAAGTCTCACCATATTATTGTATTAGTTTGCTTTTAGGGATGACAACAATATCTGACTTGTATGTACTTACAGAAAATATATGTAACAAATACCTATAATAATAGCTTGTAGGTGCGTATAACTATCATCATACCTGCCCTCATAGTTACCCGCATAATTACAAATTTATCTTTTAATTAAATAATTTATATATTATATTTTATACCAAATTATATATTGTATATTTTTAATAATTAATAACTTTTAACCATTGATTATATCATATCATCCATCTAATAATTATTTTTTAATTATAAAATTAAATTTGGAAATCCACTAGATGCCCAAAAATAATGACTACCCTTATGGGCATCCATAAAAGGTGCAAATATACACATGAAAAGCACTACATACACTCATCTCACCCTATTGTCATTTCTATTTGTTTTATTCACTTGAGTAACAAAATTTTAATTTGATATAAGAAATAAATTAATTATTTTAATAAAGTTGTAATTTGATTCACACTATATTTGATTTAAGAAGAATTAATAAGTGGAATTAAAGTTGAAGAAAGGAAATTTAATAAAAAATGATTCCTTAATTATATGATATGAAAGGAAGAAAAATAAAAATTAATGAATTAAAAATGTTTAAAAAGAAACAAGTCTTATTAATTTTAAGTTAAAAATAAATAGAGTTTTTCCATCCATTTTCACTCCACATATGAAAAGAAAAAATTTAGTGGGCCTCATTGACCTTTTTTCTTTCGTTCATTTGTTTTCTTTCCAACCAAATGATGGGAAAAAATTCTTTTACTTTTCTCTCCTTCTATTTTCATTACAACCAAACATAGTATTGAAGATGAATATAAAATGAAGAGGAGGAATATTTGTGGAAGAACTCATTTTCGACGAAAGATATGAAAGTCAAACAGGACCAATGTGGATATTTTATTTTGTCCGGCCTACTTCACACACTAGAACATGAAAGAGGAAAAGAGATTAGAGAAGTATGAAGGGCAAAGTATGGGACTTTTATTCCAAAAAGGGGCAAAATAATAATTTTATATTTTTATAAAGTTAAATAATTATTTTTAAACATGTATGAGTATTATAATAATTTTTATAATTATTAAAGGGTTTTATATAAATTTAAATAATTATTTTTATAATCAGTATGGTCTTTTTACCGGATTAGAAATATTTAGATCATATCTATGAGAAATAATGGCATTTATTATTTTCTCAATCAAAATAAATTTTCAAAGGAAACAATGGTGTTTTGATGATTTTATAACCGGATGACAAATTATTTAAATATAAGTCAATAAAGGACAAAAAATAATTTTAATGTGTTTATGATGTGTTATGTGTTCTATATGTTCTCTGGTTAATCTTAATCACATCCAAACATTATACAACTTTGAAATAGAACACTGGTTGGAGATGTCGTGATAACAAACTACATAAATCTTTTGCTTCTTTTGTTTATTACAGTCTCCTTTATTCTTTTGATGTGGTGAATCTGCTGTACCTATAATCTTCAAGCACTAGCACTTGAAGCAAATAATTTAGAAGGTTGAGATGCTATCTATTTGTATTATAGTGCATATATATGTTAAATCTATATTGCCAATATCTCATTAACAATATCAAATATAAAACTCGAGAGTTGTTAATCAATGCACTTCAATTCATTTTGTCCTCTATAAGGAACGTAGCAACATTCAAGTTGTTTATCTGCCACTCTAATTAAGATAAGCTCAAGAGTAATAACATGTAAAAAAACTTAAGTGTAAAGTACATAATTGTGTTTATCTGCCTTTAATTATCCTCTGGTTCCCCCCTCTGTACACAATAATAATGTAATCTGTTTTATTGTTCATATTGACATACCTTGTACGTTTAAAATTCTAAAAATTGAATAGAGGAAGGAGTAAAGGCATCACCTCCTTTGACCCTTGCTGCTCATATCTCATTTTTACTAATTCTGACCCAGAATTCATAAAATGTACTTTACACTTAAGTTTTATATTTGATATTACTAATGAGATATTGACAATATAGATTTAACATATATATGCACTATAATACAAATAATTCAGAAGGTTGATATTGCTAATGTAATAGTCATAGCTTCCATGTATTTAGACATTCTTGAGGTTGAGATGTTGGCAATTATTATTTGTATGTGAGACTTGTCTTAACATTTACATGTTTCACATGAAGAATAGAAATTTAAGAGATTTTTTTACCCACAATATGTCATATACATACTTTAATGATTTGTTAAGCCTGATCCTTTATAAGATGATTTATGTAGTTTCTAGTCAAGTGTTTTAATTAAACTTTGATGTTTTATTTATTTATTTATTTATATAATGAGCATCTGTCATATAGTCAAGTGTTTCAATTAAACTTTGATGTTTTATTTATTTAAATAATGAGCATCTGTCATCGAAAATGATGTAGGCCCATGCATGAAATTAAGAGCACATTACTTTCCATAACCTTAACATTTAACACGTCCTTGAGGGTTGAGACTTGAGACAACATTTGACTCAGCTCGAATGTGCATATAATCATCCTAGGCTAAACTAAGCTAAACTTAATTAGGACATACTTTGAACCTTGCATGGTAAACTAGAGATCTCACAGGTCTTATTGCTTCTGTAGTTAACTGCTTTGCTTGCTGAAATTGGACTAGACATCCAAAGAGGCACATGTCTTCTCCACAACCAACGATTACTCATTAGATGTGTTTGTTGTTGAAGGATAGCTCTATGAGGTATGTTGATAATCATTTGATATCTACTTATACTGAAAAGTAAATGAAAAAATGTCAAAAGAACAAATGGTAGGTGTTTCTCTTTATGATCAATTTGTTCTTTTGTTTGCTTTTTTAGATGTAGTTGAAATACTAAACTTGTGATAGACATGACACTCCATAATTCTCTTAAAGAGACAAATTTGTTTTTCATGCAGGTCATGGTTCATGTCACTATGGTTCATGTTTTTTATAATTCTCTTAAAGAGACAAATTTGTTTTTTATGCAGGTCATAATTCATGTCACTATGGTTCATGTTTTTTATAATTCTCTTAAAGAGACAAATTTGTTTTTTATGCAGGTCATAATTCTTTTATGTTTAACTACATATCTCTGCCTACTTTTGACCTGGGTTATCTTTTGATAATGTTAAAAGGGGGAGAAAGGTTGTTTTGTGTTGTTTGATTGTGCAGGTTGATCGTAATAACTGCTTCCGAAATATTAGCGCATAATATCAATCACTGCCAATACAATCTTCAAGCTAATTCATCAAACAATTGGTGTAGTGTTTTGTCATCATCAAAAAAGGGGAGATTGAAAGTGCGCATGTCAAGATAGCACTTTGGAAAGCTCTCTCTATGTGTTTAGTTTTGATGAGGACAACTTGTGATTATGAAAGCTTGAAGATCATCAACAAATCAGCATGCTTAAGTCTCTAGATTGGTATTAGACTTAGACTAATAATTAGTTTAGGTTGAGTCTAAGGCTTAGGTAAACTCTATACATGTCTCATATGCATAAAACTTTAAATCATTTTAAGTTTTGAGATATGTCATTTATAATAATGTTCATGCATCATATAAATACATGTAATCTGTGCATCCTAGGCATAAACTTAGTGTTGAACATGTATAAATTAAGTGCATAAAGTATTTGAGTTTTGTAATTTGAAAATACACTTAGAAATATGTTGTTAATCGATTAAGGCA
>NW_017721272.1:0-3198 GCF_001865875.1 Lupinus angustifolius | reverse complement strand
GCTTTAGTTTACTCTACGTTTTTGCTGTGAAAAGTGTTGTAACATTGGGAATCTCAAGGTGTCTTACCACCAACGAGATTGTGTTGTATCTTCGATAGCTTAGTGTTCTTGATAGGAAGAATAGGTTCTTGGCTGGGGCTACACCGCGAGAAAGGTTTTCTTGTGCGGTAGGAAGGGAGTCAAACCAAGGAAAAAGTTTCTTTATGTTTCAAGTGAATATCTAAGTGTTGTAATTGGAAGAAGTGCTTGTAAAACATTATTTCAATTATAGTGAAGAAAAATCTCCCAGATCAGCCGGGAGGCCTGGATGTAGTTTGCAAGTGGACACGCAAACGAACCAGGATAAAAATCGTGTTGCAGGATTTTTCTCTCTCTCTTTCTCTCTTTATTGCTTTAATCGTTTACGTTGTATAGTTGTTTTAACTGCTATATTCTGTTTCCATACTATACTGGTGTAATTCTGTTTTTTTTGTAAACTGTGTATATTCGTTTAAATCTCGGTTAATTGTTGTGCAAGAAACGGAATCTGTTTTAATTTATGAGCTGATTTAATCGATTAAAGTAATTGTGTTAATCGATTATTTGTATTCTGTTAATCGATTAATCTGGGGTTATTTTTGAATAATTTGTTGTTTTCGAAAAAGCGGATACTGTGACCGCTACACCTATTCAACCCCCCATTCTAGGTGTATTTTAGCCACTGATACCTAACACAATGGCTCCCATGTTTCATGGTACCTCTTCAACTCTGTGATCTTGAGTTATTCCAACAAGTTTCCAATCAACTTGAGATGTTGTGCAAACTATCGACAATTTTTCTTGTGCATCCTTGCTATACTTGCAGCCTTTACAATCATCCCAATTAACCTCACAACATCTAAACTGAAAGTGCAATGTGTCAAGATAGCACTTAGCTTGCCTATGTTTGATGAAAATAAAGGACTTAGTGAAAGGTTAAAGACAACTCAACAAATCAACATGCCAAAGATTCAAGAGCTATGCAACATAATCAATTAACTGGGTGCAAAACAACTTTTCTATATAAACTGTGTTTTAAACCATCTTCACACATTCATTCATTCATTTTAGAATTGCTAAGTTGCATATTTTCGTATTCTTTGTATGTCATATAGGTAGAGAGAATTTTATGTGAGATTAGAGTGAGATAGCATTAAGCTCTATGTTCCCTCCCTTATCCTTCTTCTCCTCTCCTTACTGATGGTTTTCAATCAACAATTGAAAGAGGACGTTCAAAGAGGTTCAAGACAACTGCTCATCGCACTCGTTGGCCTCCTACTGCTTCATCTTTAAATCCGAATGTGAGGCACGATTGTGGAGACCCTTAATACTCACTCATACTTCAGGAGAATCGGTTCTCCAAATTTCTAGGAAGGAAACCCACATACATACAGTATGTTGATCTTACCTGGATGGCAGAACAGAATTTTGAATTTCTGCAAGGTATTCAGTTTCAGGGAGCTATAATGTTTTTGGAATTAACGGGTAATCTGTACCCCGCTTTGATTAGGGAATTTTACGCTAACTTCCAGTATAAGGATGGTAGATATTGGTCTATGATTTCGGGAAATCTGTTTGAGATGGATAGTAGCATTTTTATAAATGTGGGTGACTTATCCACTATTGGTGTTAGCCTAGGTGATTGTGAATGGCTTGCTGATTTCGATGTTGTTGAGGTATATAAATAATGTTTGAGAGGTCCCCATTTGTATGTCCAGGGAGAACTGACTAAAGCTAGTTCTTTATCTGTAGAGAATAGATTGCTTCACTATTTGATTGCATACATCTTGATTCAGAGGAACACCAATCATGCACAACCTACTGTCAATGATTTGAAATTCATGTATGTTGTGAAGGAGAATATAATGATTAATTGGCCTGAAGAAATTCTGAAGGTCATGTATAATGTCTCTACATCGCAATCCAAATTGCTGCCATACAATATCTTCATATCAAGAATTATTGACTATCTACATATTGACATATCTGACACCATCGTCACAGAGACTTCTGACAATGATCACCTTGTTGGTGAAAGCCTTATCCACAAGATGAGTATCTACAAGTGTGGAAGTACTTGGCAATACTAGGAAGATTTCACTATAGTGGATTTGGAGCTATCTGATGATGAGGATCAGGCTAGTACAGATCAGCCTAATGCAGAAAATCAGGGGGAGCCATTTGGAACTGCGCCGCAAGAATCATCCTTTGGATTAGCTTAGTTGGATGCCATGGAGCAAAGGCTGAACAACAAAATGGACTTACACTTTCAGTCTTTGAAGCACTCCTACCACACTGATTTGGAACAATTTGAGGAGGGTCAGGTTGCTTACATCAACAACCACTATCAGGCTATGAGGACTTTTGTCCAGAACACTGCCGAGGCACAAAATGAGAGGTTTTGTGCAGAGTTTGAGAAGCTGAGATTCCTCATCCAGGGTGATAGTAGTCTGACCGTACCTGATGATAGAGATCCTCCTCCGCATCCCTAGATTAGAAGGCCTTACAACTTAGATTGCCCAAGGTTTAGTCCTTATATATCGCTTCCTTCTATATCGCTAATTTTCAGGATTTATGCTGCTTTGTAATTTCGAGACATATTTTCTCTTTGCTTTCTAGATATTAATTCTAACTATCACTGCAATTTTATGACTTGATATGCATGCCATTTGAACTTAAATCATCCCTATTCTGGTTTCATTTTGCTTATATATGTCAAATATAGCATGATTGCATGTTTAATGGTTCTTGATCATGCTTGGTTATATGTATATCTTATGTTTGATTGAGCCTACTGTTTGAATGCTATAATGTAAATGCGTAATCATTCCACGCTTGATTGGTTCATGTATAACCCTCCATGCCATTAAATCTGTCAGATTACTGTATTCTATTGGTTTAATCGATTAACCTGCTATTTTAATCAATTAAATGCTGATAAATGTGTGCACTTGTTCAATTCTTTCATCAACTGGTTAATTAATTACATTCCCAACATTAATTGATTAATTATAGTTTGAGTTCACTTCATATCTCTTCTTACTTTTGACCAAAATTTCATTTAGTTTATCTTTTTGATAATGTCAAAAGGGGGAGAAAGGTTGTTTTGTTGTTTAATGTGTGCATATTGTAAATAATATTCAACTTCCGTTGTCTAGCTATGCGCTTTAACTTTGAAAT
>NW_017721271.1:0-15999 GCF_001865875.1 Lupinus angustifolius | reverse complement strand
CATGAGACATGCCATCTAGTTTATTATATGTTCATGCCTTAAACATACATGTTATTTGTGCATTTTAGGCATAACATAAAGGTAAAACATGTATAATTGATAAGCATAACATATAGGTAGTTTACCAATTAACATCTTAACTGAAAATATGCCAGTTAATCGATTAAGTGAGCTTTAATCGATTAACGTGAAAAACAGTTTTTAACAATTTCAATAGATAACTGAAAAAATGAATTCAGTTACTCTCTAACAGCCCGTTAATTGATTAACATGCAACATAATTGATTAACTGGGTGCAAAACAACTTTTCTATATAAACTGTGTTTTTACATGATGCTTAAAAACATTCATTCATTCAATTTAGAATTGTGAAGTTGCATATTTTCATATTCTTTGTATGTCATATAGGCAGAGAGAATTGTATGTGAGATTAGAAGTGAGATAGTATTATGGTTAGGGATTAACATGCCATCCATTGCATATAATCAAATGTGTTCATCATTCTATCTTGTTCTTGCATGATTCTTTCATCACTGTTTAGATATTTCTTAAGGGTAGAAATTACATGTTCTTCATGATTATGATCTTATACATATTCTTGATAATTGTGAGATTTGTATAGCGTTTATAGTTTGTTCTTGACTGTAACATTTAAGCTTTTAGTGCTTCACATTACTCTGTTTTTTGTGTATTTTTGTAACAAGGAAAGTCGTCTCTTGGTGTCGTACCACCAACGAGATCAGAGACTCTTCACCAACACTTGGAGGTCTTGAGTTTAGAACATACTCTTGGATGGGGTTGGATCGTAGGAAAGGTTTTCCTAGGCGATTGGGTAACGTCAAACCAAGGTAGAGGTTCTAGGAATTCAAGAAGGTAACGTTCAAGATCTTGTAATTGGAAGTGTGTATGTAAGATACATTGGCTTTAATTTTTTGTGAAGAAAGTCTCCCAGATAAGAGGGAAGGATTGGATGTAGTTTTGCAGTGGACCACAAAACAAACTAGTATAAAAACCTTGTTGCCGACTGTTTCTTTCCCTTATCTCTTTACTGTTTTAAGTACTTTTTAATTGCCTATTGTAGCTGATATTTTGGATATAGTATTACTGCCAAATAAAGATCATTTCTATTCAAATATATCTGTTATATCATTTCTGTATAATTTGTAATTGGCTGTGTAATTGAGCCATTCAACAACTGCTAATTTTGTGCAACTTAATCGATTAAGTTATTGCTTTAATCGACCCTTTCCCCTTCTAGGTGTATTCTATCACTGATACCTAACATAAACTAGTTAATTGAGCCATATTTTCAAGATCCCCCATGTTTTCCCATAGTGCCATGCTTTATCAAAATCAATCTTAACAAATAAAATCTACCCATATAAGCTCAATTCATAGCTCCAAATCCCAAAATTACATTTCAATCCTTACTTAATCAATTTCATAATAACATAACACAAACATTATCTATACACTTATCAGAAAAAATGTGAAGAAAATCTTGTTCCTGACCTTGATATGGTTTTGCTGAAGACACCAAAATCAACAAAAAGAAGAAAAATGAAGAAGATCTTGAAGATATAGAAGATAAGCTTTCAAAGATCAAAATTTATATAGTCTTCTAACATAGACACTTCTATCCTAAAGTCTTTTAATTATGATTTAGTCATAATGCTCAAATAAAAATATGTTCCCCAATCCGGAATCGAGTCACGCATCTAAGAAATTCAATTCAAAGAGCAAAATTATATAAATCGGGGCACAAATAGGCTTTTATGTGCTTTGTCTTGAAAAATCATTGCTTTAGTTTATAGGGAGTGGATAAAATCTTATCATATCCATTACCTCTTCTTAGTTGTGGAAGCATAAGGATGGGCACGATAGCCCATTGATTGCATGGATACATATATCCTTAAAAACTTATTATTTGTTTTTACCTTCCCAAACACAAAAAAGTTACACTTTAATTTATTCTACTGCTTTTAGAACTTTTTTTATTTATAATATAAAATAAAAAATTTTGTTTGCTTCCCAACACATAATACTATTTATACTTGCATCTTGGCACACACATGCCTTATACCAGATTATTATAGGATATGAATGATATCTTCTTTGCCTGTGTTGACATTGAGTTTCATTTGTATTAACATGACGGTCTTTCAGATTGTCATTGCTATTATGAGTTAGGTGCTTTAGAAGGTAATCTCTCGTGTATAACCTATGATATTTTGGTTTCTTTTCTTCAAGTCTGGATAAAGTTTGGGGACCTTATAGAAGTCTAGAACCTCCTAATAAGTCCACTACAGAAGTACCCTAGTACTTTAATCTAAGACTGACTTTAATACGTTCCAAAAACCTTGTAGAGTGTATCTCAGTAAGACACAAGAAGCACATCTTAATTTTTTTCCTTATTCATTTGTCAATTGAGACCTATTTCCCTTAAATAACGTGACCTCATCATCATCCCAGTTTGAGTGGTATATCATATCATTGCACTTTGATGTTCATATCCCATAAGAGCATCACATTTGCATACAAAAGAAATATCTTTGGTAGGACTCTTCGTCCTAAGGTTAATTTAAATCATAGTAGTAATATGGGGGCAACCCATATTTGGCCATATATAGCCTAAACCATTTCAGAGTTGACAATCTATCCCGACATTCCATATGTTGTAAGAAGACTATGTCCATGGAAATAGGGTTCCTAAATCTAGGGGCATGCATCATGTATTTCATATCCATGATCATAAAGATTGGAAGACTCATAGTCCCTCCCAGTTAGCCAGAATGTGCGAAAATTATAGTTTCATCCTAATACTCTATCATTCATAGTTAAGGCTAAATAGCCCAAAGATAAGGCTTATTACCGAAACGACATATATTTTGAGTTTTCATTCTCTTACTCATTTACTTATTCATATATTCATTTAAAATTAAAAGTGAATAAATCATAAATTCACTTACTCATTCATCCATCCATACAAATGTCCACCCAAAATATGCATCATTCAAACATTGCAATTCACACGTGACCATATGATGTATTCCAATACATTGCATTCTCACATCATTTAATGCATTACTAAAATTGTCCCCATTCATTAGCATAAACAAAATTAAAAAGTAAATCATTTCTTACATCTCTAAAAATTTCAAAAATATCATTCATCCAAGATTGTATTTTCAATTAGTTTCATGCATTCAAAAGAAAATAAAACAAAATTGTATGCATTCTTTAGCTACAAGCCATCCACTTCCAAGCATCAACAATTTTGGTTCCGATCATCATTCATGCATTCTCTAGGATATATGTCATGCATTTCTGAATTGATATATGTTCATCATTAGCATTTTAGACATAATTTAAATTATAAGTTTCATTTCAATCAATGTAACATGAATAAAAATAGAGAGGAAGTTTTTCCATTTCATGCACATCACACATAAATAATAATAATTTGTTCTACATACATTTCATGATCCCATCAGAGGGGATACTTATTAGTTAGGGGTTGGTTTTAAGACCATAATTGTTGGACTCGACTGAAAGTAATCATGATTAAAACTAAAACAACCCAATAAGATAGAGAGGATTAAAATTATATGATTTCCTTGTTTGCGACCAAGATTTCATGTCTAAACTTGTTTCCCACGATGATGCATCGTCTCTTGCTTCAAAATTGGTTTAAAAAATTATCCTCATTTGAAAACCCATTCAAGGTCAACCACTCCTACATTCACCCATGTTTCCCTTTTAAGAATATAGATTTACTTTCCAATGCATATCTTTTTAATGAGTACATAATAATGCATTGGTCATGCAAATTTACATGCCATACTTAACTACACTAATCACATTTACATAAAAATAAACTCCTATAAAATTAAATCATGCAAATGTGAGATATTTGATTCAAGAATTAAAATGATATAGAGGATGATGCAAATGTAAGGCCCAAAATAGTATGGATCATAAGGTAGATTTTTTATCATACAATATTTCTTTGTAATTCTCAAATACTAAGAATATATCCTTGGTCACGACATTTCAGCCTAGACATCATGAAAGGAAATTATTTCTGAATTGCCCACAAAATGTCAATAGTCCGAGGAATGTAGTTTTTGAATTGGTTTTTTTGACATTCAATGAATATTTTTTCATATCATTTATCCATTTAAACCAAAAGGGCAATGAATCCAAATCAAATGAAAATAAAGATGTTCAAAAGAGAATTCTTAATTAATATCTTATGCACAAGATAGGTCAAATAAAATATACTATCAATGACAACAAAAGGAACCATTCACATCAAATAGGGAAATATGTTTACCTTAACGATAGGACATTCTAACCATAACCTGGAAAATGCAGTTGATAGTTAAATGTCAGAAAACTTTTAAAAATAGAACAAAGGAGAAAGCAAAAAGATGGATATGAGAAACACATATTTTTAATTTTATATTTATTCTTGGAAACTCTTAGCCATACTACGATACAAGCTTCAAAAGACTTGGTTGAATCTTGATTTCTCCAAGGTACATACCATGGCAGATAAACATTGAATCCACTAATTCTTATTATTTTTACATTAATATTATTATTAACACTTAGAGCCCAAACACTTTCCTAAAATTGCATGATCATTTTTTAGTATTTCCTTGTAGAGAGTTGTGCATGGAGTAAAAACATATCAAATGGAAATCCACAATAGCAATAAAAGCAAACGAATAATTGAGACCTTTTAAACTGAGGTAGATTTTGAGGTGATTTTTGTATAGGGTTTCTAAGCTTAAGCTTGTAAGGACAATTTCAATTGAAGGGTGACTTATGATAGCTCACATTGGGTAGTTTTAAGGTTGATCCCATTTTTGAAGACGATGCCAAGGGGGTTCTTATATTGACCTTACAAAAGGAAAAAGTTCTAAGAAGCCCAATATTGAAGTAATTACTAAGTTGTTTATCATGGCTCTATAAGTTGTGTCAGCCAAAAAAATTAAAAAATTCACAACCAAGCTCATGCAATATCATAGAGTATCACCTTCATGAAGCCTTTTGAAAAAAGGATTCGATAGTGACCCATACACGTGGTACAAGTCTTCTACTTCTATCAAATAAAATACACTTAATACCACCTGAGGGTTTCTCAAGTAAATGAAAAAGAAAAAAGCAAATAATTGTTATTATTTAGCAATTCTCCAGTAGCGGTGCCAATTTGTTGAAAGAATTTTTCTTGCTTGGTAAGGCAAGTTTCCGATTGATTTATTTAATGACAGGTCAATTCTTTGCTCGCCATCTCGAGTTTGTTGAAATAAATTCCAACACTGGTATAATGGTTTCAAGAATGTTCCTTTAATAAAAAACTTAGCTTTATTGATTTTAACAATTTCATACCATCTCGTCTTTGTTAGATTAATTACAACGCCGATATAATGGTATGAATTTAGCAATTTAATACAAGTGATAATGAGTGATATTTATTTTCGTTTTCCTTTATTAATCGAACTACTTCCTTATGGAAGGTCAGTAAAGAATAAATAAATAGAGCAATAAATAAATGTTAGTTGCAGAATTTAAATGACATAAAATAAATGTTAGTTGCAGAAAATAAATGACAGAAAGTAAAAGTTAGTAGTTAGATCACTCATTATAACTGTGTATTTTTCTTTTTCACAAAGATACAATTTATGAATTAAATTTCACTTTGATTCAAGGTTTCTATCTTTGTCAACAAATAAAATTTATAAGTTAACACTTTATTATTTTGCATTTGCATATCTTTCAAGATTCAATTGTAGTATAATATAGGGTTATATCGAACCACAAGGAATTACCTAATAGATCATTATTATAAACATGTTATATTACTAATAAAGTTCTAAACATCTTTTTGATTTGATTTTGTTTATGATTTTTTAACAAGTAAATAAAGAAACATAAATAACTAATATGCACAAATTCTTGAGGAGAAAATTAGTTGAAAATATGGAATTATTTCTAGACTCAATTGATTTTGAAATATTACAAGTTATGTTTTATACTTTCGGTTGATTCCACACATCATTTCTAAATCCTTCATCTAGTGTCCTAGAAAGATAAGATGATTTCAAACCTTATGTAATGCACTAAATATTAGTTAAGTGCCACTCGTTGGAGTAGGTTGTCACACCCTACTTCAGGCTCCATTAACTTTATTTAGCCTTGAACATAAGTTGCTTAAAATAGATGCTTGATGTGGCATGTAAACTAAGGTGTAGGTTATACTTTTTAGTTCACTTGTCAACTCTTTGAGAAGAAGCATTTTTGGATCTTTAAATCAAGTTTTAGGTGATCAAGCTAAAACCGCATTAAGAACTTCATAGAGAATCAAATCTTAACCAAAAGTAATAACTTGAATGTATTGTATTCAAAAGATGATAAATTAAAGAGAATAAATTACACCATAATCCAAATCAATATGTAGGAGCATGAACCATCTATCCAAGGATGAGATGCTTTTGGACCCAAATGAGATTACAAAATTATGTTTTTGTATCACATTTTTCATCTCCTTTCTCCTCTTGAATTAAGAAGAAACTACAAAATAAACTTACCAAAACTACTTTGGAGTAGAAATTCTCCAAGAAATTACAAGGAAGAAAATGTGGAAGGAGAGATAATTCAGATTTGAGAGAGAAGATGTGAAGAATGGATTGTATGAATGAATGAATTAAGCCTTAAAGTACCTCCTATTTATAGGAGTTCTCTGCCACCGCCAAGCTCCTCTCTTGACCGCCAAGCTGCTGACCAAATCCTTCAGCATGAGTTTGGTCACTTGGCCAAGCAGCTTAGTCACCTCCTTGGGGTTGAGTCACCCAAGCTATTTGTGAGCTAGTGGCCCAACTATTGTAAGCTACCTCTGAAAAGCCTATGGAGGCTACTTGGAGTGAGGTCATGGTTGCTTGATGGCTAAGTAAACATGACCAAGTTGATGTGTGCACACCACCAAGCTCCTATGTGGCACCGCTAAGCTGCCTGCTTGAGCAGCTTTGACCGTGCTCGTGGTGATGTGGCTTGGTGCTTGCTGATCTGGTCAGGTGTGTGGTTCCAAGTTGGGCGGTCAAGGTGCTCCGTTAAACTGTTTGGTTGAGTAGGTTGGCTTGTGCAATGCTTGTGTTCTGATCGTGCTAGGTTGGGTTTGACCATTCTAGGTTGGTGTCCAGGTCAACTAGGCGTGGGCTTGGTCTAAGCTAAGCTACTTAGTGAGCAACTTCATGTTGACTCAATACTTTCCACATAGGACAAGTCTTGTTGAGTCATGCTTAAGGCTAAGCACATAGCTTGCAATGTCAAGCTTAAGCATGTCATGTGTGGATCATTTTGGCCTATGTTGAGCACTTTGCTTGCACTTGATTAATTCTTCTCTTTTCCACATAAATCGTACAAAATATAATACAAAATAAATACACAAAGCATATATACAAGATTGTGATTTTTATCCAAAAAGTGTTAATTAAGTTGGTTTTCTCAATTTTGCCAAGGATAAGTGCCATAAAAAGTGTATGAAATTTAGGCATTTTTGGCACTTATCAGCAATCAAATACTTTAAGTCTCTTTGCATGATTCTTTTAAAAATATGTTACTTAAAGTCCCCATGCATGATACGCTTAACAAAAATCAAACACTTAAAGTCCCGGAGCTTGATACTTTTATAAAACTATTATTTCCAAATCCCCGTCCTTCAAGCACATTAAGAAAGTATCCAAACTCTTTAGGTCCTTGATCTTGATACTTTTAAAATATATTATTTCCAGGTCCCCATGTGTAATATACTTCCAGAAAATATATAAACTCTTCATATACCTTAGCTTGATACTTTTTAGGTCCCGTGCCTGGTGTGATTAAAGAAATATATAATATTTTCAGGTCCCCATGTTTGATGTTGCTAAAAAATCTATACTTCACAAGTCCGTGTTTATGATCTTATGAAAATCATATTGTTCCCCAGTTCCTGTAGTAACCCCTCCTACGTTTTTGGTGGTTTTTTAAATTATTGTTCCCAAGTTTTTATAGTACCCTGACATATGTCCTTGGCAGTGTTATTATTCTTTTCCCTAGTTCGTGCAATATCTATACCTTTGTTCTTAGTTTTTTCATACATGTTCCCAAGATTGGTAGTACCCTGACCTCTGATCTTGGTTGTTTTTTATTCTAGTTCTCAAGTTTCCATAGGATCCCAACATGCGTTCTTGATGGTTTTTATTCTTACTCCCAATTTCCGACAATACCTCAGCATGTATTCTTGGTTGTTTTATTCTTGTTCCCAAGTCTTAGTTGTACCCCCTAACATATGCTTTTAGTAGTTTCATTGTTCTTGTTCTCAAGTTTCGATAGTACCGCAATTTACGTTCTTAGTTGTTTTTATTCTTGTTCTCAAGTTTCGGCCTTACCTTGATATATGTTCTTGGTTGTTTTATATTCTTGTTTCAAGTTGTAGAAGTTCTCCGACACGCATTCTCGGCGATTTCATTGTTCTTGTTCATGTGTTTTGGGAGTACCATAACTTACATTCTTGGTTGTTTCATCCTTGTTCCCAAGCTTTGACAATATCCCAACATGTTGGTCAATAAGGGCTCTAACTTCACCTGGGGGAATAGGTGGCTCAATTAATAATTACAAATAATTAAGATACAAAAGATAATTTTAAAAACTACTGGTTTTAATTGATTAAATGATTGCTTAATCAATTAATAGAAAGCTTGAGTTAATCGATTAGTAAAATGCTTAATTGACTAACTTGTCTTGTTTTCTTGAAAATATTATTTTGTTCATGATGCAACAAGAAATCAATGATTAATCTAATTTAATATGCACATAAATAGATTAATGTTAGTGATTAACAATCCATATTCACTTATATAATGATCTCTATATGAATGTAATCAAGTAAAACGAAAATACGATAATTGCATGTAAGTAAAAGAGTAGGGAAAGAGAGATGATAACACAACCGATTTATCCTAGTTCGATTGCCAATCCACGGTAATCTCATCTAGTCCTTCCTTTATGATCTTAGGAGATTTGCTTTATAAATAAAAAAGCAAATGTTTATACAAATACTTCTTCCACCAAGAGTTCTCTTGGACCTAATTTCTAATGGATCTACACCACTTATAACCAAGTATACCCAAATAAACCTCTTAATTGACCTTGACCACAACCTAGTATTTCTCCTAAATTTCTCTCTTCTTCCAAGGTGATGCCTCACATCCCAAAGAGACAAATTTAAAAATTGATTTTGTGGATCACATCCACATCGATCTTACAATCGCGTGCATCAAGTGTGACTTTGGATTCACTAGTAGTGGATACACCAAAATGCTCAAGTATGTTGGTTATGAAGATTTCATAAGGCAAGGGATTGTGACTATCTCGTACAGACCATATTTGTCTCATTACTGTCAAAGCCCAATTGATCTCAAGGTTATGCTCAAGAGCATACATCAATTGTAGTTCCATGTCACTAATTTGAGAATGATTTGAAAATTTTGGAAGAATGACATAGCTCAGAAAGTAATGAAGCAAACGATCTTCGAGATTGATATTTCCTACATCAAGAATATCTCCACTCTTTACAGTTTCACCTCAAGCCAGTTGGTTACGCATTTCGATTTCTCGTTTAGAGAATCTACACATAGAGTAGTAGAAGTCTTTTCTATCATAATTATCCCATTCACAGGCAAGACCGAAATCTTTTATGCTATCTTGAGAGGCTATATTACATCATATTGAACTGAAAGTCTTAACATCTAAAATAATCTCTTTTCCTAAAGTTCAAATTGCAATAAAATACTTTAACAAGTTCAGGATAATAGGCATTTGATTCTCCACAGAAATAAAAAAGATCTTATTGCCTAAGTAGAATAGGGAAATGGAAATCTTCAAATTCAAAGTTACTTACATTGCCATACATAGGAGCAAATATTGATCGTCCAAGAAAATGCTCTGAGAAGACTTTGTGTTGTTCATCATTGACGAGAAGACGTGCCAAATCTAGAGGGTTAGCTTCAAAAGATGAAGTGCCTTGCTTCTTTTGAGACACACTAGTACATTGCTTCTTAGCCCTTGATGAAGCCATGGATTGAAGTTTTTGAAAAACTAGGTTTTGAGAGATTTGGGGATTTTTTATTTAGGCCACTAAACATGAAATTTTTGTGATGAAAGTGTTTAGAATTGAATATATGATAAACATGAAAAGAGGGGTTTGAGGAAGAAGAAGAAGTGTCTGAAAAATGAGGAGGGAAACTTAAATACTGATTTAAGTAATCGGTTAGTCACAATGACTAATTAGTTACTCAACATAAATAATTCCCAGATTTCAAACAATAGCCTTTGGTAACCAATTACATAGATGGGTAATCGGTTATTGAAAGTTTCTGCCAAATGTAGTAATCGGTTACGCTCTAGAGTAATCGGTTACTGACCCCAAAATTTCGATTTTTCAGGCATACTGATGCATGTTAATCGGTTATTGACTCTATGTAACTGATTACATACCCAAAAATTTGAAAATTTGAAATAAAACTAAGTGATTTTAAGTACAAGTAGGCATAAGATATATATAATGAAGCAAACATATAATCATGTATGAGCATTTTAAGACAAGTAAGCTTCATCAAGTGTGCCTAATTATCATCTAATTTTATAGAAATGTTCTTTTGCCTAAGGTTTAGTAAATATATATGCTAGTTGGTCATGAGTATCAACAAATTCTACAGACACATCTTTCTTTTGGGCATGGTCCCTAAGGAAGTGATGTCTTATATCTATGTGTTTGGTTCTAGAATGCATTAATGGATTCTTTGTGAGATTTATAGCACTAGTATTGTCACATTTTAGGGGAATGCAACGCACGTCTAAGCCAGAATCTCGTAATTGTTGTTTAAGCCACAACACTTGAGAACAACAATTACCTGCCACTATCTATTCTACTTCAGCAGTACTTAGGATAACACAAGCTTGTTTCTTGCATGACCATGAGACTAGTGCATTTCCTAATATATGACAAGTACCACTTGTACTTTTTCTCTCAGTTTTGCATCCATCAAAATATGAATCTGAATATCCTACCAAACCAAATATACTTCCTTTTGGATACCATAATCCAACGTCAGTTGCGCCTTTTAGATATTTCATGATTCTTTTGACAACAACTAAATGTGATTCTTTTGGTTTTGATTGATAATGTGCACACAAATAGACACAAAACATTATATCAGGTCTACTAGCAGTTAAATAAAGTAGAGAACCAATTATACCTCGATACTTTGATATGTCAACGTATTTTCCAGCTTCATATGTATCGATGTATAAACCAAAATCCATAGGAGTGACTATTGGCTTGCAGTCATCCATTACAAATCTTTTCAACAAATCTCTATAGTATTTGGATTGACTTACAAAAATACCATCTTTGAGTTGTTTGATTTGTAATCCAAGAAAGTAATTTAATTTCCCCATCATGGACATTTCAAACTCCCCTTGTATCATTTTTCCAAAATCACTATACAAAATCTCATTAGTAGAACCAAAAATAGTATCATCTACATATATTTGAACAAGAAGAGTATGATGGTTTATTTTCTTAATAAAAAGTGTATGTCGACCTTTCCTTTGGTAAAGCCTTTTTCAAGTAGAAAGTTTGTTAGACGATTGTACCAAGCACGAGGAGCTTACTTTAAGCCATAAAGAGCTTTGTTTAGTTTATATACATGAGAAGGATGTTTGTAGTCTTCAAAACCTGGAGGTTATTCAACAAACACTTCTTCTTGTATATAACCATTAAGAAATGCACTCTTTACGTCCATTTGTTATAACTAAAAATTTAGAGAGCCAACATATAGAAGTAATAACCGAATAACTTCAAGTCTAGCAACAGGAGCAAAGATTTCATCAAAATCTATTCCTTCTTCCTGATTGTATCCTTATGCAACCAATCTAGATTTATTTTTAACAATAATTCCATTTTGAACTGATTTATTGCGGAATACCCAACATGTTCCTATAACATGCCTATTATTCGGTCTAGGAACAAGTTCCCAAACTTCATTTCTCTCAATCTGGTTTAACTCTTCATGCATAGTAAGAATCCATTGTTCATCCTCGATTGCATCATCAATCTCGGAAGGTTCTATTTGAGAAATGAAGGCCATGTTTAAACAAGCATCATTAAGCTTTAAACAGGTAGTGACACCCTTACTTATGTCGCCAATAATGTTGTCAATAGGATAATCTCGATGAGTTCTCCGTTCTTTGGGTAAATCTGAATGAATATGCTCTTCTTGAGAAGATAGAGTATCATTCATTTTCAAATGCTCAGTATTGATTGTTGCATTTGTAAAAGACTCTTCTGTCAAAGAGGAGGAACGGATTCTTCCATGGCCAGTGTTCTTTTATTAAAAATTCTGTAAGCTTTACTCGTAAGAGAGTAGCATAGGAAGAGTCCTTAATCGGCTTGTGTATTAAACTTGCCTAAGTAGTCTTTACCATTATATAAAATAAAATATTTACAACCAAATACATGCAAATGAGAAATGTTTGATTTTCTACCTTTAAAGAGTTCATAGGGGTTTTTCTTGAGAATTGATCTTAAAAGAACTCTGTTTGAAACACAACGTATTGTACTAACTACATCAACCCAAAAGTATTTTGGGAGATTAATTTCATTCAACATTGTACGAGCAAGTTCTTTTAAGGACTGATTCTTTCTCTCTACAATACCATTTTGTTGTGGTGTTCTAGGAGCAGAAAAATTGTGATTTATGCCAAGATCATCACAAAATGCTTCAAAAGAAGCGTTTTCAAATTCTCCCTGATGATCACTTCTTAGATTTTCAGAGATTTTTCATTTTGAACTCTTTTAGCATATTTGCTAAAGGCATTGAATGCCTCATTCTTATGAACTAAGAATAGAGTCCAAGTATATCTTGAATAATTGTCTACTATAAGAAGAGCATAGTAGTTACTACCATTAGTTTTGGTCGTTGTGGGACCAAATAAGTCCATGTGTAGTAACTGCAATGGTCTATCAGAAGAAACCATATGCTTAGGTTTGAAAGAAGTTTTTGTTTGTTTACCCATTTGACAAGCACTACATAGTTTGTCTTTAACAAACTTCATTTTAGGTAAACCAACAACTAAATCTTTCTGAATCAGTTTATTCAAATGGTCCATATGAATATGAGCAATTCTCCTATGCCAAATCCATGCATCATTATTATTATTAGCAACTAAACATTTTATTGGTAAAGAAGAATCTATGTCAATCATATATATATATATATATATTATTTATCTTCTTACCAATTAATTTAGAGTTTTTAGAATCCTTACTTTCGATGATGCACTTATCAGGGTAGAATGCCACATTGAATCCTTTGTCACATAGTTGACTTATGCTCAACAAGTTATGCTTGAGTCCCTCAGCATACAATACCCCGTTTATAGTTGTTGAAGGTGGCTTTCCGATTCTACCAACTCCAAGTATTTTTCCTTTGTTGTTATCACCATATGTGACATAACCTTTGTCCCTTAGAGTAAGGACAAAGAGCTTATCTTTGTCACCCGTCATGTGCTTTGAGCAACCGGTGTCCAAGTACCATAGATTGCAGACGACTCTCAAATTATCCTGCAAAACATGTTAAGTAGTATTAGGTACCCAATTTTCTTTATGTCCTACATGGTTAGCACCTTTCTCAACCCATCTATAGTGACCTAAGGGCACACCATATTTTCTAATTATGCAAGTATTTGGTGTATGTCCATGGTTCTTACAATAAGTACATATAGGATGATGCTTATGTATCCTAGATTTATTGTTATTATAATTAAATTCATGGATACTTTGTTTCTACAAATATATTTTTGATGAGACATTTTGTTTCTCAGAAACTTGGTTGTTAGAATAGCCAAGACCTCTTCAGTCTGTAGAATGTCTCCGATCTTTAATTACTTTGTCGAGATTTTTGCTACTCTTGTTTAATTTATTAAGTTAAAACTTAATGTTGAAACTTTCTTTTCAAGAGTAATGTTGTTTTGACATGAAGAAGATGTTGGTTTATTTCTAAAAACTTCTAACTCAATTTTTTGTTTTAAAAACAGTTTAGTGAGTTTGACATATTCATCATGTACGTCATTAAATGCAAGTTGCAATTCAGAAGAAGAAAATAGTGTCATTTCATTTACCTCTTCATTATGAGAATGATGAGATGTCCTTGTTCATCATTTTCTGGATCAGAGGCAGAACTAGTATCATTGTCTTCCCAAGCTATGTAGGCCCTTCGTCCAGTCCTCATTTAATTTTTATCTTTGAAGGAATTCTTTTTCAGGTTTGGCCAATCCATCTTCATGTCACGGGACTTCCCACATTCAAAGCATGTGAAGTTTTGGTTTGAAGTGGAGGCGTCATTATTCTTGGTGAATTTCTTCATTTGTCCAGTTTTAGCGCCTTTATTCCTTTTAAGGAACTTGTTGAACTTCTTTACAAAAAGACTCACGTCTTCCATCTCTTCCTTTTCTAATACAACTCCTGATGACTTATATCTATCTGCCTTTGCATTGAGAGAGATATTTTTCTTCTTCTTTTCTTACTCTTCATGTTGGTCAAGTTAGCTGAGTTCCAATTCGTGTTCCTACAATTTACCAAATAAAGCAGCCAATGACATTTTTGGTAAACTTTTCTATTCAGAAATGGTTGTAACCTTTGGTTGTCACGTTCTAGTAAGTGATTGATAAGTGCAAAAAGTATACACTTTTCACCATCATTTTATGGCACTTATCTTATGCAAATTGTAGAAAAGCAAATTAAAACAATACTTTTTGGATAAAATATCACAATCTTATATATTTGTGTTTGTATTTCTCTTTCATGTGTTTTGTAGGATTTAGAAAGAAAAATAAAAGAGAATAAAGACTCATGGTCCAACAAGAAAAGGAAGTCAAACTCAAGGTGCTCATGTAGCTAGCTTAGCATGGACCAAGCTTCGCTGAGCTGACCTGGACACCAGCCTGGCACGGTCATACCCAACCTGGCTTAGTCAAACCAACCTAGCACAGACCAAGTTGCTCAAGCAAGTAGCTTAGTGAACCTCCTTGACCGCTCAACCAAGCACTAGACAAAGCCTGACACGGTCAGAACACAAGCTTGGCACGTTCAGACACAAGCCTAGCACAGGACGATGCTGCTCAAGCAGGCAGCTCAGCGGTGACACATGTGTGCTCAACAGTGAACCAGACACCTGACCAGGTCAGCAAGCACCAAGCCATGTCTCAATCAGCATGGTCAAAGCTGCTCAAGCAGGCAGTTTAGCAGTGCCACATGTGTGCTTAGCGGTGTGCACCCAGAATTAACTTAGTCATCAAGAAACCATGAAGTCATGCATGAACTCACTTCAAGTAGCCCACCATAGGCTTTTAAGGAATAGTTAACCATAGTTGGTTTCATAGCTCACAACTAGCTTTGGTGAGTCAAACTTAAGGAGGTGACCAAGCTACTTGACCAAGTGACCAAACCCATGCTGAAGGGTTTGGTCAGCTGCTGAGCGGTGCAAACAAACAGATCAACACTGGCAGGGAAAAATCTATAAATAGGGAGGCATTTCCTTCATTCAAATCATAATCCCTTAAAAGCTTCTTGCCAAGAATTCTCCCCTAAAGTAGAAACACAATTCTCTCTTCTTATTTCTTAGTTCACAGAAGTTCTTTTTAAGTAAGTTTTATAGTTTTTAGTTTATAATTAAATAGGAGAAAGGACAAGGCAAATGAGATTCAAAAATCCATTTTGTATTCTCATTTGGAACTTAAAGCATCCAATCCTTGGGTGGATGGCTCAGGCTCCTAACAATTTCATTTGAAAGTTGATTATGTATTTCTTCTTCGTCTTTTATTGTAAATGTGAATTTTAATCATTCAAGTTGGTGCTTTGGTTAATTTTATTTGTTTGAGAAATTCTTAATGCTC
>NW_017721270.1:0-21203 GCF_001865875.1 Lupinus angustifolius | reverse complement strand
GTCTCCTCAAGAATTTGTTAATACTTAGTTTATGTTTCTTGTTAAGTGTTTATGTGCATATCAAATCAAATAAAACACAACCAAAATATGTTCACTCATTATTTGTGCATTGATATATTCCTATGATTCATTCTATTAGGCAATTCCTTGTGGTTCGACATAACCCTATACTATACTACAATTGAATCTTGAAAGAGGTGTAAATTGTAAAATAGTAAAGTGTTATCAATAAATTTATTTGTTGAAACACCTTTTAAATATACAAAAGTGATGAAACTAACTTACTAACTTTTATTTATTGTTATTTACATTCCGCAATTTATTTATTCTTTAATACCAACCTTCCTTAAGGAAGAAGTTTGGTTTGTTAATAGAAGGAACCCGAAAGGGAGTAAATAAATAAAGGTCACTTAACTTTATTATTCTTTTGTTCTTTATTTATTTATTTGTTTCTAACAACTAGCTATTCATCACTTTTGTACATTAGAATATCATTAAATCGATGTTATAATTTATTCCACAAAACTGAGATGGTATTCAAAGGTACTTAATAATTATGTAATAGGAGATTGCTTTGATACCATTGTACCAGCGTTAGAATTTATTCTAACAAAGTCGAGATGGGGCAAAGAAGGAATAACTTATTCACATGATTATTATAAGTAAGTTGTAACTGGAATATTCTTGAAACCATTATACCAGCGTTGGAATTTATTTCAACAAAGTTGAGATGGCGAACAAAGAATAAAACCGAGTTCACTTACTTAACCAAATAAAGAAAACACACCGAAGAGAAAACTTCTCCTTTCAACAAATTGGCGTCATTGCCGGGGACAATTTGTTGAGGGGGAAAACCTCTAAAAAACTCTTTCAACAGTGATCTCATAACTTTTCAGTTCAAGTCAATATTTGATAATATTTTTCCAAGTGTAATAAGATGATTTGTAAGGTGAGTAAATCTCTTTTGGAGATCTAGTATTTTCTCTCCAGGTTTCATACAAAACATTTTGTATTCTTGGGAGAGGGTGTTGAGTCTCGACCTTTTGACTTCCTTAGTTCCTTCGTGTGTAGTCTCTAGAGTATCCCACATTTCTTTAGCAGATTTGCAGTTTGATACTCTAAAGAATTCATCAACGCCAAGTGCTGAAGTGGGGATGTTCTTTGCTTTGAGATCGTATTGCACCTTCTTTTTGTCTTCATCATTCTATGAATATTTTGGCTTTACTTCTCTTACACTATTGACAATAGTGGAAGGTTCATAAGGTCCTTCCTTAATCACATTCCATATATCCAGATCTTTATATTCTATAAAGATTCTCATTCTGATTTTCCAGAAGTCATAACATTATCCATCAAAACTTGGAGGGCGATTGATGTTGGAACCTTCTCCCATAAATGATCTTGCGACCATCTTAGATATAAGATCAGTTTTGAGAATAATTTACTCAAAAAAAGCTCTGGTGCTAATTATAAGACTGAGATGGAAACTAAGAGGGGGAATGATGAATTAGTTGTCTTAAATCGGTGACAAATGTTTCTGCAAATTTTAGAGTTAATAGCAGCGGAAAAGTTATGCAGAAAAATATCAAATAAATTTAACGAGATTAGAGAGTACTCAAAGATTTTATATTGGTTCACCTTCTTGTCCATCGAAGGTTACATATAATATTCTTGCAGCACAAGAGATTTCTTCACTAGATATTAAGAGTAATAATTACAAATTCTCACTCAGAGAGTTCCTTTTATCTTACTCACTCTATAATACCTATGTCACTCTTTGGAAAGAATATTTCCAAGTGACTCTATCCCCTTTCTTATCACACCCTTGTGAAAGAAAGTAATTCAACAAATTGAATGCAGAAAACTTTAACTATGACAAGGATTGCCTTTACAAGTTTTGAAACTATGAACTCTTGCAATATGATAACTCTTTATACACTTAGTAATGATGTTCAGAAGGTTTGAATATATTTGAAACAACACTTAAGGCAACTTCAGAAAATTTAATCTGAAAGTTAAGAACAAGTTGCAGAAAGTGTAGAACAAGTACTTCAGTAAGTTTTGATTGTGTATGTGAGTTCCAATGCCTTTAAATAGGGTTTCCAATCAGCCATAACACCTCTATGAAAAGGTAGGATTCGATTGGAATGAAACCATTTCATTTGGAGTGAAAGCTGTACAGTTCGAATATGAAAACTAGTGCAACAACTCTCAATACTCGATTACAGTGTTGACGTAATCGATTACCAAAACATTTTTTTCCAATTGAATAACTGATTATCATATTGTGTAATCGATTACTCAAAATGATGTAATCGATTACCCTGTTCATTTTTTTTGGGTAACTTGTTTCTCACTCATGTAACCTGTTACTTAGTTCTAGTAACCTGTTACTTAGTCATTGTAACTTGTTACTTAGATCTAGTAACCTGTTACATAGTATTTTAAAAATTGTTTTCATTTATACTTGTAGTTTTCAAATTTCTTTTAAAATACTTATGAGCATTACTACTATTTGTATATTATAGAGTATAAGGATAGAAGTACCTATAGACTTAGATTTTAATTCCTTGAAGCTTTATCTTCATTGTCTTCATAAGTATTCTTCCTTTTCTTCTTTATGTGATGTTGGTTTCTTCATCAAAACCATGCCAAGGTCAGGAGAAAGATCTTCTTTACACATATGCATTATGTTAATACTCTCATAAGTGACATTTATCATAAGGTTCACCCATTATTTGAGATGTTCCAAACAAGTCCACATGAAGTAACTCTAATGGACTTATTGTGGATGCCATGTTTTTATAAGTGAAGGAACTTTTGACTTGTTTGCATTGTGCAAGAGTCACAAGTTTCTTCTGTTTTAAATTTAAGTTTAGATAGTCCAATTACTAAGTCCTTTGCGGACAACTTGTTCAAGTGATTCAAATGGATATGAGCACCCTCCTATGCCAAAATTCAAATATCACACTCTTTTGAAATAAGACATTTTGAAAATAGTGAGGAGATATAATCAAAATCATCCACATATATGTTATTAGACCTATGACCAATAAACCTAACACTGTCGTCATTATCACTTTTAATAATGCATCACTTGGAGTTAAAGATTACCTTATTAACTTTGTCACACAATTGGCTAATGCTTAGAAGATTATATTTTGAGGCTTCCACATAGAGCACATTCTCAATGATTGTTTGTGAAGCATTATCAATCTTACCAATTCCAAGTATCTTGCATAGATTGTTATCACCATATGTCACATGACCATTTTCCTTTGGTGAAAGTTGAATTAACTTGGACTTATCACCCATCATATGTCTAGAATACCCGCTGTTCAGACACAATTGATGTCCAAATGTCCTTAAGCACACCTAGAAAACAATGTTCACTTTCTTGTTTTAGGTACCCAAATAGTCTTATCAATACCAATATGCTCAATGACACGAGAGATAAAGATCCCACATGCCGACAATCTTGATAAAGATGAAGCGATGTCATTCATCACATTAAGAACATCAACATACTAATTCACCATTATCCCTTACTTAATGACATACATAAGCTTCAAGTCATTACCCGTTGATTGAGCATGGTTAGTTTTTTGCTGAACAAAAATGTATGCAATGAGATAATGCATAAGTCTATTCTCAACAGTCATGGATCCAGCCTTGGTCGGCTAATCTTGAACTTAATAATGTGGTCCTCTAAGGCAAAACTTATACATATTAGTAGAGTCATAAGAATTGCACAACTCATTGTTACAATCGCCTAGAGGAGAGCCATCATTAGCCAAGCTTCCAACTTCCAAAAATAACTCATCATCCAAAATTATCAACCTTCCCTTAAAAAACTAACATATCTCTCATCCTTATACTGAAAGTTGCCATAAAATTCCGAACAAGATAAGGGCAAATTTTACCATGAAGCTCAAGAAAAGTGTTAGCCCCTTATGCCTTTAATTCCAACAGGAATTTAAAACCTTGATCCATCATCCATGCCATATTGGCATACCGTATGTAGGTTTGTTTAAGGCCGATAAAATTGGTCAACCTTTTAGCTTGTAGAGTAGGGGTATTGTAAGGGCCTCTCCCAATGCTAACTTTGCCACCTTGGGTGGAGGAGGAACAACCATTGTTCAGATTTCTCTACTACCTAGGACAACGAAACGAACGATTACTCCCAATGTTGTGTTTCACTCTCTTTGATATTTCTTCACACATATTTGCAAATTAATTGATGGACAATCAATTATGTTAATCGGTTAAACAGATTAGGGGTTATGGTTTCAAAAGAGGAAAAAATCTAGGTTTGAATATTTGGAGTAGAAATTGATGGAATACGAGGATAATATGTACTGAGTAGACGAAAATAGGTATTTGGGTTTTCAATTTTATATAAAACACACAAGATTTGAGGTTGGAGTAGATTTTTAGAGAAAGATTGAAGTTCTTTGGTTTGAAATTCATATTTAACACTATCAGTGGAATTGTATTTAATCAATTAAATGAAGCGTTAATCGACTAACAAATTGAATTTTTTTTGCCAATATAATTGATTAAGGGCCAGTTTAATCGATTAAGATAATTTAAAAATGTTTCCATGTAATTGATTAAGAGTTGTTTAATCGATTAAGATACTTAAAAATAAACCTACTTTATCGATTAACTAAGGTAATAATTGACTAATCACAGTTCCTTCACAACATTTAACACATTTCAAACTTTGCATAGGGAATTGCTAAGATCTAACTAGACAAAACCTATCCTATACATTGATCAATCACACATATGGACACCTAATAATATAAGAAAATATATAAGCAATTATGTCATGCATCCAAGCAAACAATATAGGCATGAAATAAAGATAAAAAAGGATTCATTGACTTTTAAGACAACAAACTCATATACAACTAAAAAATATATGATTCATTAATAATTCCTAGTTCTCTTCTTAATATAAAGAAAGTATCTCTAGGAAGAGGTATAGTGAAGATATCAGTTATATGCTTTGAAGTTTCCACAAATTCAATCACACAATCACCATTTTGAACATGATCTCTTAAGAAATGATGCCTAATTTCTACTTGTTTGGTGTGAAAATGAAAAATAGGATTCTTAGACATATTTATGGCACACATATTATAACATTTAATAGGTATTTTATCAATCAAAAGACGAAAATCTAATAGTTGTTGCTTCATCCATAAAATTTGAGCACAACACACACTAGTGGCAATGTATTTCACTTTGGCGATTGAAAGAGCAACACATACTTGCTTTTTACTATACCATGATACTAGAAAGCTACCTAATAGGTGCATGTGCCACTAGTACTCTTCCTATCAATTTTACATGCAGCAAAATCAGAATCAAAATAACCTGCTAAGCATAGTGATGCATCCCTAGGATATCATAATCCAGGCTTAAAGTTCCTTTCAAACTTTCATGATTCTTTTAGTAGCCGTGAGATGTGATTCTTAAGGATTAGCTTTATATCTAGAACACATTCAAACAATAAACACAATATTAGTTCTACTTAAGGTTAAGTAAAGTAAAGAACCAATCATACCACGATATTTAGTTACCTCAATAGTTTTGCCTTTCTCATCCTTATTAAGATAACAAGAAGTAGTCATTGGTGTGGAAGATTCCTTTGCTTTTTCCATATCAAATATTTGTAAAAGCTCATTGCAATACTTTTTTTTTTGTGAAAAAATATCATATTTTCCATTTGCTTGATTTGTGGCCCAAGAAGAAAAGTAAGCTCTCCCATCATAGACATTTCAAATACTTACCCGTTGCAAATTCTTTGCACAATATATGTAATTTATATGCATTTTTTTAACAAATTGAGCCTAAGACTATTGATGAAGCTATTGAGGATGAGCATTGGTCAGTAGCTATGCAAGAAGAGCTAAACCAATATGAAGGAAACAAGGTTTGGGATTTAGGCCCTAGACCAAGTGATCATCCTACGATAGGCACTAAATGAGAGTTTAGAAATAAACTTGATGAGTCTGGCGTGATTATTAGAAACAAGGCTAGATTAGTAGATAAATGTTACAATCAAGAAGAAGGTATTGACTATGATGATACATATGCTCATGTGGCAATATTAGAGGCTATAAGAATGCTTTTAGCCTTTGCATCTGTCATGCATTTCAAATTATTCCAAATGTTTGTAAAAAGTGCATTCTTGAATGACTTCATTCAAGAAGAGGTATAACTGGATCAACCTCACGGTTTTGAAAACTACCAATTTCCTAATCATGTTTTCAATTTGAAAAAGGCCTTATATGGATTAAATCAAGCTCCTAGAGCATGGTATGATAGGCTAATTTCTTTCCTTCGGGAGAAATGATTGGCAACGGGTAAGATTGATACCATTCTTTTTATTGTCGATCGGGTGATATTTCTTTGTCTTCCATGTTTGTGGCATTTTTTCAAGTTCTCAATTTGAATCTTGATCTTCTTACAAGATCATCACAAACACCTTTCTTCTCCTCTTTTGGAGATGACTCATCAAATACCACATGTATAGACTTTTCAATTGTCATTGTTCTTTTATTTAAAGATCCTATTAGCTTTGCCATGATTTGAATAACCAAGGAATATTCCTTTGTCCACTTTTGAATCAAATTTACTTAAAAGTTCTTTTCTATTAATTAAAATGAAACACTTGCGTCCAAAAACATAAAAATGAGAAATATTTGGTTTTCGGCCAATAAAAAGTTCATAAGGGTTTTTCTTAAGGATATGTATCAAAAGTATTCTATTGATAGCTAGGAAGTATTATGAACCGCATCCACTCAAAAATACTTGGGCGCTTTGCTCTTATTCAACATGGTTCTAGCCAACCCCTCAAGAATTCTATTTTTCCTTTCAACAATTCAATTTTGTTCAGGATTTATAGGAGCAGAATATTGATGATTGTTACCATGTTTTGTGCAAACTTATCAAATTGGTGGTTTTTAAATTCACCACCATGATATAGAAGAGATCAATAAATTCTATTAGGTGATGAGTCCATAATCTTACCCTTATTAACTTTTGTGTCCCTATAATGCTTGTTGTCCAAATTCCAATGAAGCCCATATATCCTTAGGCACATCTACAAAACAACATTTATTTGCGTGTTTTAGGTACCCAAATAGTCTTCGGTCTGATCTTGTTCCTTTTCAATCCAAATATATTGTCCTTTAGGCACACCATGCAATCTAATATTACAAGTATTAGTAGTATACTATACAAACCACAATAGAAACAAGTAAGTGATTTATGATATGAAAATTTTGAAAAATCACCATGTTTGTTGTATGATCTCTTCTTAGCATGCATGTATCCTAACACATATCCATTACAAAGATTCCTATGTGGTGCAAGTTGTCCAATTTACGACTACCCTTAGTGAAATTAGCAATGTTTTCTTTTAGGCATGCATTCTTTTTTTTTCCTTTCCAAAGAAGGGCATTTTTCACAAGGGGATGTCATAACAATTTTTGAAGCACACTCACATATAGAATTAGCTTAGATAAGACCTAATGTTTCATTTTTAAGTTGAATTTCATCAATAGATTTCTACATTTCAAGAATTATTTTCATGCACTAAAATTAACCTTTTCCTATCCACATTAATTTTTGCCAACTTTTTAAGTTCTTCATGCAATTCTACATAAGCACCATAAAGTACGTCATATGTGGGGGAATCATTAGAATCAAAATCGAAATCAAAGTTACGTACCTCACTTGAGTTGCTTCGCTCACTATTCTCGCAAGAATCATGATGTTGCATCATTGGGCATTGTTTGGACGATTCTTCATCATTCGAGGTGCTTGTTGTGGCTTCATCTTTGGGTACATCCCATACTACGTGTGCTTTCTCTGTCTTAATTTCCCTTGAATCTTTCTTCTCATTCTCAACCTTCTTAAGATAGACAGGACATGAAAACATCACATTTCCTACCTTCCCACACTCATGGCAAGTGATCTTTTCCATTGAGTTCTTCCTCTTATAAGTTGAGTCTCCTGAATCTTTTTGTTGAAACTTTATAAACTCTCCTTTATTCTTTAAGAACTAGCTGCATTTATTTAAAAGGACTGCCAAAGTTTCATCATCTATATCGGAAGAATCGAAATCTTGCTCATGTGATTTCTCTTCTTGAATTCTTGCATTTGAAGTTGTCGCCTTGAGAGAAATTCATTTCCTTTTCTCATTTGATTCTTCCTAAAGTGTTAAGCTTCCAAGATTCATCTCATGTTATTGTAGCTTTCACAATAGCTATCACCTTTAGTTGCCAAACCCTGTCAAGACATCTCAAAACCTTGTTAGTAAGCTCACCATTAGCAAACACTTAATCTAATACAACAAGATTATTAACTGAAAATGCAAAGTGTCAAGATAGCACTTAGCTTGCCAATGTTTTGATGAAGACAAAGGAATTAGTGAAAGCTTAAAGTTAACTCAACAAATCAACATACCAAAAATTCAAGAGCTTCATGTCTAAACTAGAGTCTTAGATACATGTCTTAGTTATTGAGTCTAGGTTAGGTAAACCTAGATGCAAATCTCACAAGTTCCAAAAACTATCATATCATTTATATGAGACATGCCATCTAGCTTATTATATGTTCATGCCTTAATCATACATGTTATTTGTGCATCTTAGGCATAACATAATGGTAAGACATGTATAGTTGATAAGCATAACATATAGGTAGTTTACCATCTAATATCTTAATTGAAAATATGATAGTTAATCGATTAAGTAAGGCTTTAATCGATTAACGGGAAAACAGTTTTAATCAGTTTCAACAGATAACTGAAAAACAGAATTCAGTTATTCTAAACAACCCGTTAATCGATTAACAGGGCACTTAATCGATTAATTGGACACAAAACAACTTTTCTATGTAAACTGTGTTTTTACACCATGCTTCACATATTCATTCATTTATTTTTAGAATTTCTAAGTTGCATATTTTCGTATACTTTGTATGTCATATAAGCAGAGAGAATTGCATGTGAGATTAGTGAGAGATAGTATCATGCTTATGGATTAAAATGCCATCCATTGCATGTGATTAAATGTGTTCATCATTCTATCTTTCTTGCATGATTCTTTCAATTATTTTAGAGATTTCTTAGGGTAGAAATTACATGTTCTTCATGATTCTGATCGTATATATATTCATAATAATTTGTGAGATTTGTATTGGGTTTATAGCTTGTTCTTAATTGTGATATTTGATTTTGTGCTTAACATTACTCTGTTTTTGTTGTGATTTTTGAAACAACGAAAGTCGTCTCTTGGTATCGTACCACCAACGAGATATAGAGAGTCTTCACCAAGACTTGGAGGTCTTCAGTTTAGAACATACTCTTGGTTGGGGCTGGATCATAGGAAAGGGTTTCCTAGGCGATTGGGTAAGGTCAAACCAAGGTAGAGGTTCTGGGGATTCAAGAAGGTAGCGTTCAAGGTCTTGTAATTGGAAGGGTGTATGTAAGATACATTGTCTTCAATTTTTAGTGAAGAAAATCTCCCAGATCAGAATGGAGGACTGGATGTAGTTCTGAAGTGGACTGCAAAATGAACCAGTATAAAAACCATGTTGCAAGTTGTTTCTTACCCTTATCTCTTTATTGTTTTAAAGTGTTTTTAATTGCCTGTTGTAGCTGATATTTTGAATATAGTAACTCTGCCATATAAAGATCATTTCTGTTCAAATATATATGCTATATCATTTTTGTATAATGTGTAAGTGGCTGTGTAATTGCGCCATTCAGCAACTAGGTGATTTTCCAGAATAGGGCTTTGGTGCAAATAGCGGTAAGTGGGAACCGCGACACCTATTCACCCCCTTCTAGGTGTATTCTGTCACTGATGTCTAACAAGTCGTATCAGAGCTAGTATGTCGTGCTAGCTCAACCAGATACGTGTAGTGATGACGCATCCATTAACCGCCCTCCCGTATTCAGTGGCGAAGGATATGCCTACTGGAAAGTTCGCATTAAATTCTTTATAGAGGCCATCGACTCGGATATTTGGGAATCCGTAGTCAACGGGTCCTTCATTGCACAACACTTAAAGGATGATGAACCGAAAGATAAACCAAAAAGACTATAGACCGATGATGAATGCAAAAAGTTTTAATTCAACCTGCGTGCCAAAACAATCATCACATCGACCCTATCCTATGATGAGTTATTTTGGGTTTCGCAATGCCAAAATGCCAAAGAAATGTGGGACACTTTACAAGTGAGTCACGAAGGCACTAGCGAAGTCAAGCATGCCGGGCTGAATACTCTGACACATGAATAAGAGTTGTTTCGTATGTTACCAAATGAATCTATCGGTAACATGCAAAAACGATTCACTCATATAGTTAACCATTTAGTTGCTTTGGATAAACTGTTTAACAAAGGAGAGCTTACTAACAAAGTTTTACGCTATCTTCACAGTAGATGACAACGAAAAGTAACAACTATCATGAAATCCAAGGATCTTGACTCCATTTCTTTGGCTACATTGTTTGGAAAACATCAAGAGAATGAAATGGAGCTTGGACGTCTGACAATGCATGAAGAATCAGATCGCAAAAAGAAAAGTATATCTCTCAAGGGAACAACGTGTCAATCTATAGAAGAGAAAGAAGAAGACGAGTCTGATTCAGATGTGTATGAAGAAACTTCGAGCCTTCTCATATGCAAATTTGGGAAATTCCTAATGAAAGGAGGCTTCAAACATTTCGAGAAGAAAGAAACGCGTAGGTCGACCAAGAAAAGGCAAGAGTAAAGAGCGCTTCACTTTCCATGAATGTGGTAAGCCAGGACATATGAGGTTTCAATGTCCCACTTACCTCAATAAGGTTAATTCAGATAAGAGCACTCCTCGGGACTTCAAGTCAAAGAAAGCCTATATAGTATAGGATGTACCAAAGGAGGACACGACATCGAGCACCTCAAATGAAGAGGAGACAACCAAGCTATGCTTAATGACCAGAACAAATGATTCTCCTCCTTATGAGGATTTGTATAATGCGTATGTCGAATTTCATAATCAACTAAAGAAATTAGCTAGGATTAGTTCTGATAGAAAAAGCGTAATCCTTCTAAATGAACAAAAAATAATTTCATTAGAAAAAGAATTAGATGAACTAAAATTGGAAAATGAAACATTAGATCTAATCTATTCTTGTAATGCATGCAATTACTCTAATAATAATTTATGTCAATCAACTGTTTGTGATTCTTGTGATGATTTGAAAAACGAAAATTTGAGACTCAATGAAAAACTCACAAAACTCACAGAGAGTCAAAACATGTTAGACACTATGCTTAGCAAAAACAGAAATGTTGGTGACCATAACGGGCTAGGATATATCCCCCCTACATGTAGGAGAAGACCATATAGGAGACCTATTAATCGGTCTAATCAGAATTTTTTTAATAAAAACGTTCCTACATGTTTTTATTGTGCCACACATGGCCACACTTCCTACTCTTGTTATATTAGAAAATATGGAATACCTAGTGGCGTGTATGTATTGATGAAAAAGGGAGATCACTCCCTAGTTACTAACAGAAAAGGACCCAACATAACTTGGGTACCTGAAAAAGGCAAGTGATCTATGTTTTGCATGTTTGTCTACGAGCACATGGACAATATTGGTTCTTAATAGTGGATGCTTGAGACATATGACGGGAGATAGATCAAAATTCCTACATCTATCCTTGCAAGAAAAAGGGTTTGTCACGTATGGAGACAACAAAAAATGGAAGATACTTGGCACCGGAACGATTGGCAACTCGAATCAGGAAGTGATCGAAAATGTGTTATATGTTGAACACCTGGAACATAATCTCTTGAGTATCAGCCAACTATGCGATAAAGATAACCGTGTATCTTTTGATTCTGAGTGTTGTATTATTCGTGACAATATATCTAATAAATTTAAGTTTGGCGGATATCATATAAATAATATCTATATGGTTAATCTGGAGGATGTCACTACTCTATTTTCAAAATGTTTTATATCTAAAGAGGATGACATCTAGCTTTGGCATAGGCGCATCGCCCATATTCATGTAAAGCATGTAGATAAATGTTCAAAAAATAATCTGGTTGATGGGCTACCAAAACTTGATTTTAAAACTCAGGAAACTTGTGATACTTGTCAAAAATGTAAACAAGTTAAAAACTCTTTTGCTAAAAAGAATGTGATATCCACAACAAGACCCTTGGAGCTTCTCCATATGGACTTATTTGGACCATCACAAGTTATGAGTTTTGGTGGTAGCTTTTATGCTTTAGTAATCATTGATGATTTCTCTAGATTCACATGAACATTATTTATATCGTCCAAGAGCGATGCTTTCAACTCTTTCAAAAACCTTGCCAAGCAAATACAAAATCAGTTTAATCATAAGATAGTATATATTCGATCCGATCATGGTGGCGAATTTGAAAACCATAAATTTGATAAATATTGTGATAAATATGGTATTATGCCTCAATTCTCAGCCCCTCGTATCCCTAAACAAAATGGAGTTGTTGAGAGGAAGAATCGAGTCTTAGAGGAGCTTGCTAGAACCATGCTAAATGAAAGCAAGGTTCCTAAATATTTTTGGGCTGATGCAGTGCATACAGCTGGCTATGTGATTAATCATATACTTTTAAGGCCTACTTTTTCTAAAACTCGTTATGAACTTTTAAAAGGCCGAAAACCTAATATTTCTCACTTTCATGCTTTTGGGTGTAAAGGCTATATACTAAATAATGGAAAAATAGCTTTAAGTAAATTTGATTCAAAAGCTGATGAGGGAATATTTTTGAGGGATTCATTGCATAGTAAAGCTTATCGAGTCTTTAATAAATATTCAATGCAAGTAGAAGAGTCTACGCATGTCCATTTTGATCGATCCTGTCCAAAAGAGAAGATGAAGATATTTTTTGTTGATGTTGCATGTGCTTTGGAAGAAGCATACTCTATGGACATGGGTCAAGACAAAGAAGCAGAAGCAGAGCAAATTGTCAAAGATGAGCATCATGACTTGCCAATTGTATGGAAGACCAAGAAGGATCATCCACTCAACAAATTGCTAAGTGATATAACTATGGGGGTGGTAACCCATAGCTCTTTACGAAACTTTTGTAACTTCGTTGCGTTTGTATCTCAAATCGAGCCTAAGACCATCGATGAGGCCATTGAGGATGTGCACTAGGGTATATCTATGCAAGAAGAGCTAAACAAGTTCGAGCGTAATAATGTACGAGACTTGGTCCCTAAGCCTAAAGATCATCCAATGATTGGTATTAGATGGGTCTTTCATAATAAATTGGATGTATTTGGGTTGATAATCAGAAATAAAGCTCGCTTTGAGGCCAAAGGCTACAACCATGAGGAGGGCATCAATTATGATCAGACCTACGCTCCTGTAGCTAGATTAGAGGCCATAAGGATGCTTTTATCCTTTGCATCAATTATGAACTTCAAGCTCTTTCAAATGGATGTCAAGAGCGCCTTCTTGAATGGCTACATTCAAGAGGAGGTATATGTAGATCCACCTCCCGGCTTTGAAAATATTAAATATCTGAACCATGTATGTAAGCTGAAAAAGGCCCTTTAGGGCCTGAAACAAGCTCTCATAGCTTGGTATGATAGATTGAGCTCTTTCCTCATGGAAAAAGGGTTCGTGAGGGGTATGGTTGATAATACCCTCTTTATTCCTAGATTAGATAATCATGTGCTACTAGTTCAAATATATGTTGATTATATAATCTTCGGATCTACTAATGACATTCTTTCTAAAGAATTTTCTTAGATGATGCAGGGTGAATTTGAGATGTCGATGATGGGTGAGATGACCTTCTTTCTTGGACTTCAAATCAAACAAATGGAAAGTGGCATCTTCATTCATCAATCAAAATATTGCAAGGAGTTACTGAAGAAGTGTAAAGAGGCTTCAAAACCTATAGCGTCGGCATGCTATCTAGATAAAGGTGAAAACGGAAAAGCAATCGAGGTAACCAAGTATCGTGGAATTATCGACTCATTATTGTATTTAACTGCGAGTCGCCCTGATATTATGTTTAGTGTTTGTATGTGTGCTAGATTTCAAGCTTTGCCTAAAGATTCACATTATACTGCTGTAAAACGAATCATGAGATATTTAAAAGGAACAACTAATATGGGATTATGGTATCCTAGGGATTCCTCATTATCCTTGGTAGGGTATTCCGATTCTGATTTTGCGGGATGTAAGTTGGATCGGAAGAGCACTAGTGGGACTTGTTACTTATTAGGCAGTTCCTCAGTTGCTTGGAACAACAAAAAGGAAGTGTGTGTTGCTTTGTCCACCGCCGAAGCGGAATACATTGCCGCCGGTGTGTGTTGCGCTCAAATCCTTTGGATGAAGCAGCAACTTAAGGACTTTGGACTTAACCTAGAAAATATTCCTATAAAATGTGATAATACTAGTGCCATAAACCTATCTAAGAATCCCGTTTTGCATTCTAGAACCAAGCATATTGAAATTAGACATCATTTTTTGTGTGACCATGTACAAAAAGGCAATTGTGTGCTTGAATTTGTTGAAACGACTATGCAATTGGCTGAAATTTTCACCAAGCCTCTCTCATGATATACTTTCTATGTTTTTCAAAGAGAACTTGGAATTCTTGATTAAAATTATCTTGATTAAAATCGTCTGAAAATGTTATTATATGCTTCACATGATTAATGTCTCATATGCTTCAAAATGTATATTTGTTGTGAATGCATTATATTCCTATTATGACTCATGATCTTGTATGATAAGCTGAAAATGTATATGTGTTTGATTAAAAATTGCTTGATAATTGTTAGAAATCTATGCATGCTTTTAAAACCCAAAAACCTCTTGATTTTATAAATCTGATGCCAGATAATCGATTAACTATATTTCTTAATCGATTAAAATGAGTTCCAGTAGCAAACGTTTCAGTTTTCACTAAATTTAATCGATTAAGATTTATTTTAATCGATTACCTGGGCTCATTTTTTTGAGAACCTGGAATTTTAACACTGCTTAATCGATTAAATGCATCTCTTAATTGATTAACAACAGCAGATAAATTAGAATCAGTAGTGTTTTTTTCATTTATTTTCAAACCCTCTCTTCCCCCTTTTCTTTGAAAATCTCAAAAGAAAACAACAAATTCAAAATCTTAGCTTAATAGAAGAATTAAACCTCACCTTTACCCAATTTGCACCTCAAATTCATCCAATCCGTTTCTCAAATTTCTCAAGAAACCCCATTCCCAATTCCAAACCCTAAGCTTTAGGTTCCTTCCCTTATCCTTCTTCTCCTCTCATTACTCACGGTTCTCAAACAACAATGAAAAGAGGACGTTCGAAGAGGTTCAAGACAACTGCTCAATGCACTCGTAGGCCTCCTACTACTTCATCTTCAAATCCTAACGTGAAGCACGACCGTGGAGATCCCTACTACTCACTCGTACTTCAGGAGACCCGGTTGTCCAAGTTTCAGGGAAGGGAACCCACCTACATAAGGTATGCTGATCTTACTTGGACGGCGGAACAGAATTTTGAGTTTCCACAAGGTATGCAGGCTCATGGAGCTATAATGTTGTTGGAATTAACGGGTAATCTGTACCCCGCTTTGATTTGGGAATTTTACGCCAACTTCCGTTATAAGGATTGTAGATATTAGTCTATGATTTCGGGAAATCTATTTGGGATGGATAGTGATATTTTTATGAACGTGGGTGACTTATCCACTACTGGTGTTAGCCTAGGTGTTTGTTAATGGTTTAACGATTTCGATGCTGCTGAGGTATATAAATTATGTCTGAGGGGTTCCTATCTATATGTCTAGGGAGAACTAACTAAAGCGGGTTCATTATCGGTAGAGAATAGATTGCTTCACTAATTGATTGCATATATTTTAGTTCAGAGAAGCACTAATCATGCAAAACCAATTGTTAATGATTTGAAATTTATGTATGTAGTGAAGGAGAATATTGTGGTTAATTGGCCTGAGGAAATCCTGAAGGTCATGTATAATGTCTCTACATCGCAATCCAGGTTGCTTCCCTACAGTATCTTCATATCAAGAATTATTGACTATCTACATATTGACGTTCCTGACACCATCGTCACAAAGACTTCTAATAAAGATCCACTTGTTTGTAAAAGCCTTGTCCACAAGATAGGTAACTACAAGTATGGAAGTACTTTGAAATACCAGGAGGATTATACTATTGTCAATTTGGAGCTATCTGATGATGAGGATCAGGCTGGTACAAATCAGCCTAATGCATAAATTCAGGGGGGGGCATCTGGAACAACGCCACAGGAACCATCCTTTGGATTAGCTCAGTTGGATGCCATGCAGCAAAGGCTGAACAATAGAATGGACTCACATTTTCAGTCTTTAAAGGTCTCTTACGACACTGATTTGGAGCAAAGGCTATGAGGAGCTTTGTCCAGAACACTGTTGAGACACAAAATTAGAGGTTTTGTGTAGAATTTGAGAAGCTGAGATTCCTCATTCGGGGTGATAGTATTCTGACCATACTTGATGACAGCGATCCTCCTCCGCATCCCTAGAATAAGAAGTCCTTAGGTTTTAGTCCTTCTATATGGCTAATTTTCAGGATTATATGCTGCTTTGCAATTTCGAGACATATTTTCTCTATGCTTTTTGGGTTGTAACTCTAACTATCTACTTTTGCTGCACTATTGTGACTTGATATGCATGCCATTTGAACTTAAATCGTTACTATTTTGGTTTTAATTTGTTTACATAACATTCCTATTTATGTCAAATATAGCATGATTACATGTTTAATGGTCCTTGATCATGTTTGGTTATATGTATATCTTATGTTTGATTGAGACTGCTGTTTGAATGCTATAATATAAATGCTTGATCCGTCCATGCCTGATTAGTTCATTCATAACCCTCCATGCCATTAAATATGTCATATTGCTTTATTCTGTGGTTTTAATCGATTAACCTACTATCTTAATCGATTAAATGTTGATCAATGTGTGCACTGTTCAATTTTTTCATCAACTGGTTAATTAATTACATTCCCAATATTAATTGATTAATTACAGTTTGAGTTCACTTCATATCTCTTCTTTCTTTTGATCAAAATTTCATTTAGTTTATCTTTTTGATAATGTCAAAAGTGGGAGAAAAGTTGTTTTGTTGTTTGATGTGTGCAGGATGTAAAATAAATTCAGCTTTCGTTGTCTAGCTATGCGCTTTAACTTTGAAATCAACAATCATGCATTCTGTGACCATCTTCAAGCTATGAATCAAAACAAAATATGGTGTTGAGTTTGTCATCATCAAAAGGAGGAGATTGAAAGTGCAAAGTGTCAAGAGAGCAGTTAGCTTGCCTATGTTTTGATGAAGACAAAGGAATTAGTGAAAGCTTAAAGATAACTCAACAAATCAACATGCCAAAGATTCAAGAGCTTCATGTCTAAACTAGAGTCTTAGATATGTGTCTTAGTTATTGAATCTATGTTAGGTAAACCTAGATGCAAATCTTACAAGTTCTAGAAACTATCATATCATTTACATGGGACATGCCATCTACCTTATTATATGTTCATGCATTAATCATACATGTTATTTGTGCATCTTAGGCATAATAATATCTTAACTGAAAATATGCCAGTTAATCGATTAAGTAAGGCTTTAATCGACTAACGTGAAAACAGTTTTAATGACTTTCAACAGATGACTGAAAAATAGAATTCAGTTATTCTAAACAGCCCGTTAATTGATTAACAGGGCACTTAATCGATTAACTGGGCACAAAACATCTTTTCTATATAAACTATGTCTTTACACCATGCTTCACATATTCATTCATTCATTTTTAGAAATGCTAAGTTGTAGATTTTCGTATTCTTTGTATGTCATATAGGCAGAGAGAATTGCATGTGAGATTAGTGAGAGATAGTATCATGCTTAGGGAATAAAATGCCATCCATTGCATGTGATGGAATGTGTTCATCATTCTATCTTTCTTGCATGATTCTTTCAATTCTTTTAGAGATTTCTTAGGGTAGAAATTACACGTTCTTCATGATTTTGTTCTCAATTGTGATATTTGAGCTATTTTGTGCTTAACATTACTCTGTTTTTTTTGTGATTTTTGTAACAAAGAAAGTTGTCTTCTGGTGTCGTACCACCAATGAGATACAGAGAGTCTTCACCAAGACTTAAATCAAGTTTTAGGTGATCAAGCTCAAACCGCATTAACAGCTTCATAAAGAATCAAAACTTAACCAAAAAGTAATAACTTGAATGCATTGATTACAAAATTATGTTTTTGCATCTCATTTGCCATCTCCTTTCTCTTCTAGAATTAAGAAAGAAAACTACAAGCTACACTTACCTAAGCCATTTTGGAGTTGAAATTCTCCAAGAAAATTAAAAGAAGAAGTTGTGGAAGAAGAGAGAATTCGGTTTGAGAAAAAAGTGGAATGTGAGAATGTAAATTCGAATGAGAATGAATTAATTTTGCCTTTGAGGTGCCCTCCTATTTATAGGGGTTTCTGCGCACCACGAAGCTACTCTCTTCCACTGCCAAGTTGTTGACCAAACCCTTCAGCATGGGTTTGGTCATGGCCAAGCAGCTTAGTCACCTACTTGAGGCTGAGTAACCCAAGCTAGTTGTGAGCTACTGGCCCAACTATTGTGAGCTACCTCTGAATATCCTATGGAGGCTACTGATAAGTGCCAAACATACCTAAATTTCATACACTTTTATGGCACTTATCTTAAGCATAATTGAAAAAAACCAACTTAAAAACAATACTTTTTGGATAAAATATCACAATCTTGTATATTTGTGTTTGTATTTCTCTTTAATGTGTCATTTGTGTTTGTATTTCTCTTTAATGTGTTTTGTAGGATTTAGAAAGAAAAAGAAAAGAGAATAAAGACTCATGGTCCAAGAAGAAAAAGAAGTCAAACTCATGGTGCTCAAGCAGGCAGCTTAGCATGGACCAAGCTACGCCCAACTGACCTGGATACCAGTCTGGCTCAGTTAAACCAACCTGGCACAGACCAAGTTGCTCAAGCACGCAGCTTAGCAGACCTGCTTGACCGCTCAGCCTAGCACCAGACAAAGCCTGACACGGTCATAACAAAAGCTTGACACGAGCAGACACAAGCGTGGCACACGCCCAAGGTGCTCAAGTAGGCAGCTCAACGGTGCCATATGTGTGCTTAGCGGTGAACCAGACACCTGACCAGGTCAGCAAGCACCAAGCCAGATCTCACCCAGCACGGTCAAAGCGGCTGAAGCAGGCAGCTTATCAGTGCCACATGTGTGCTCAGCGGTGTGCACCCAGAATTAACTTAGCCATCAAGAAACGATGAAGTCATGCATGACCTCACTTCAAGTAGCCCACCATAGGCTTTTCAGTAGTAGCTCACCATAGCTGGTCCCATAGCTCACAACTAGCCTTGGTGAGTCAAGCTTAAGAAGGTAACCAAGCTACTTGACCAAGTGACCAAACCCATGCTGAAGGGTTTGGTCAGCTGCTGAGCGGTGCAAAGAAGCAGCTCAGCGGTGGCAGGGAAAACACTATAAATAGGAAGGCATTTCCTTCATTCAGAACGACTTCTACCCAACTTCTTCTTCCTTTAAGAAAAAACACAATTCTCTCTTCTCATTTCTTAGTTTGAAAGCTCGGTTCATAGAAGCTTGTGTAAGTAAGTTTTATAGTTTTTAGTTTATAATTCAAGAGGAGAAAGGAGAAGACAAATGAGATGCAAAAATCCATTTTGTAATCTCATTTAGAACTTAAAGCATCCAATCCATGGATGGATGGCTCACGCTCCTAACAATTTCATTTGAAAGTTGATTATGTATTTCTTCTTATTCTTTTATTGTAAATTTGAATTTTAATCATTCAAGTTGGTGCTTTGGTTAATAACTTATTCACATGATTATTAGACGTAAGTTGTAACTGAAATATTCTTGAAACCATTATACCAGTTTTGGAATTTATTTCAACAAAGCCGAGATGGCGAACAAAGAATAAAACCGAGTTCACTTACTTATGTTTCTTGTTAAGTGTGTATGTGCATATCAAATCAAATAAAAAACAACCAAAATATGTTCACTCATTATTTGTGCATTGTGTTGAAAGGTACATTTTGGGGGAAGGTTTCCCCCTCAACAAATCGTCCTGGCAGTAGTGCCTTTTTTCTTTTATTTTATTCTTTCTAAATCCTACAAAATACATAAAAAACAAATACAAACACAAATACCCAAGATTGTGATATTTTATACAAAAAGTATTGTTTTAAGTTGGGTTTTCTCAATTATGCTTAAGATAAGTGCCATAAAAGTGTATGAAATTTAGGTATGTTTGGCACTTATCAAACTCTCCCCAACTTAAAACTTTGTTTATAAACTTTGTTTGTCCTCAAACAAAAGGTGAAACTTATCCGAAATCAATTTGGCTAAAGATAATAATGATCAACATGATTTCAAATGTATAAGCATGTCAAAAATAAATTTCACTGAGATTTTTCATTATTTGTGAATTTTGACACATAATGCTTCAAACAAGAAATCAATGATTTTGTTTATAAAAAATGTGTAACAATTTACCTAAGCAAATATTTTTCTAACCAAAAAGTGTTTTTTTGCACACAAGTTCAAAGTTGGAATTTTTGAAGGGTAAGTGTTTCACTCAAATTTTCAAGCACTTGTTTGTAGTAATTTGAACTTGTTCTTTATCTCATCTATTCTCTTAAATTGCATACTTAATCAAAGATCACTAAGGACTTCATTTTCTTTGTAATGAGGCTTGGTTTGGATAATGGTTTTTCTAGATTTTCAAGGCTAAGTTAAAAAGAGAGCATTTTGGAAATTGTTTCTCAATGGAATACTTTACTCTTCTTTTTTCCATTATTTTTCCCAATCTCTTTAACTTTTTGAACCTTGGCTTCTATTTTTGTCAATCTCTTTTGCTTTTCTTTTTCATTTGTAAAGATTGAGTTTTTCTTTTTCTTTTAAGAAGCAAAGTCCACCAATTTTCAATTTTCAAAGTCCACCAGTTTTTCTTGTTACATAAAATTGAATTTTCAATTTGCAAAAATTTCAAGTTATGACATTATGATTCTTTTTCACAAAAGTTTAGCATACATCTCA
>NW_017721269.1:0-5502 GCF_001865875.1 Lupinus angustifolius | reverse complement strand
TTATGATTTTTTTTCACAAAAGTTTAGCATATATCTCATTTTCCTCAATCAAAGCTTAATTTAAAGTATGCTTAACATTTTCTAATCATGTGATCATGTTTCAAAAAATTTGTTTAGCCATTTTGTTTTCGATTTTGAATTTTTTTGAGTTTTTGAACAAACAAATTTACTTTTTACATATTTACACAATCTAATCAAGAAATGTTTTTTTAAATTACATCAAGTATTGTCCCCCCTTTTTAAATGAAGGCTAGTCCTCAAGCCTTAAAATTTTTGGGACTTTACTTGATGTGATTTAAAAATTGCTTTTTTTTCTAAAAATAAAAATACTAACAAAAGAAAACAATGATAAAGGAAGTAAATATTTACCACATACTGGGTTGCTTTCCAGTCAGCGCTCTTTAACGTCATTAATTTGACGTCAGACTAGACTTTGGACAAGATTATTCTGATTGCTCATTGATGATGGAGCCTGACTCATCACCCAAATAAGGTTTTAATCTCTGTCCGTTTACTACCCAAGTTGCTTTTGTCTTGGGATATTTTAACTTAATTGCTCCATATTCTTTTACTTTGTTGACGATAAATGGTCCTGTCCATCTGGTTCTGAATTTTCCTAGAAGTATTTTGAGCCTTGAGTTGAATAGAATTACTTTTTGCCCTTGATAGAAATTTTCTTTCTGATTCTAGAGTCATGGTACTTCTTTATTTTTTCCTTATAAAGTCTTGAGGATTCATATGCTTGGAACCGCATTTCTTCCAATTGATGTAATTGATCCTGTCTTTAGATATCTGCATCCTTCAAATCAAAGTTTAGAAATTTGAGAGCCCAATAGGCTTTATGCTCCAATTCAACTGGTAGATGACAAGCTTTGCCATAAACATGTTGATATAGAGTTTTGCCTATTGGTGATTTAAATGCAGTTCTATAGGCCCAGAGAGTATCATCCAGTTTTTGTGACCAGTCTTTTCTTGAAGTAGAGATTGTTTTTTCCAAAATTCTTTTTAACTCTCTGTTTGATACCTCCGCTTGGCCATTGCTTTGTGGGTGATAAGGTGATGCTACCTTGTGTTTAACATTATAAAATTCTAAGGTTCTTTTTAATTGGGAATTTATGAAATGAGATCCCCCATCACTTATCAATACTCTTGGTGTGCCGAAACGAGTAAACATATTCTTTTTCAAAAAATTTACCATAGTTTTTGCATCTGCTTTGGGTGTTTATAATGCTTCCACCCATCTGGAAACATAGTCAACAACCACCAAGATATATTCATTTGAAAATGATGATGGGAAGGGTCCCATAAAGTCAATGCCCCAACAATCAAAAATTTCTATTTCTATGATATTTTGTAAAGGCATTTCACTTTGTTTCCCAAGTCCCCCAGATCTTTGGCATGCATCACACTTTTGGACATACATTTGGGCATATTTATAAATAATTGGCCAAAAGAATCCAGATTGGAGTACTTTGGCCGCGGTTCTGTTTCCATTGTAATGTCCCCCATAGGTCGAATTATGGCAGTGCCATAATACTTTATGGGCCTCATTTTCATCAACACGTCGTCTAATAATATTATCGGTTCCTTCTTTGAACAAGTATGGTTCATCCCAGACATATTGATTTACTCTTTTGAGAAAAAATTTCTTTTGTTGATAATTAAATTGTTCAGGAATTATACCCGAGGCTTTATAGTTGGCCATATCAGCAAACTATGGTCTTGTTTGAAGTTGAAACAACTTTTCATCGGGAAATGTTTATGCTATTTCTTGTTCTCTTAATGCGACTTCTTTTTTTACCAATCTTGACAAATAATCTCCCACTTGGTTTTCTTTGCCACTTTTGTCGAGGATTTCTAAATCAAATTCCTGCAAAAGCAAAACCCATCTAAACAATCGTGGCTTGGAGTCGGGTTTCTTTAGAAGATATTTGATTGCGACATGGTCAGTATAAATAATTGTTTTTGCCCCTATCAAATAGCTTCTAAATTTTTCCAATGCAAACATTATTGCTAGTAGTTCTTTTTCAGTTGTAGCATTATTGATTTGTGCTTCATTCAGAACTTTGCTACCATAATGTATTGCATGAAAAACCCGTTCCTTTCTCTATCCCAGAACTGCACCAACTGCATAATCACTTACATCACACATTAGTTCAAAAGGGGATTTCCAGTTTGGTGCAGCAATGACAGGAGCAATTACCAAGCATAATTTTAAATGTTTGAATGCTTCTAAACAGGAATCATCAAAGTTAAAAACAGAATCTTTTAAGAGTAAATTGCACAAGGGCTTAGTTGTTTTGGAGAAGTCTTTGATGAATCTACGATATAATCCAGCATGTCTGAGAAAGCTTCTGATTCCTTGAATATTTGTTGGAGGTGGCAGCTTTTCGATTACTTCTATCTTAGCTTTATCAACTTCTAATCCTTTGGCTGAAATTTTTTGCCCGAGTACAATTCCTTCAGTGACCATGAAATGACATTTTTCCCAATTTAGAACCAAATTAGTCTGTTCGCATCTTTCCAAAACTGTTTCCAAATTTGTCAAGCAAGTTTCAAAGGAGTCTCCGAACATAGAAAAATCATCCATGAAGACCTCGATGCATTTCTACACCAAATCAGCGAAGATAGCCAGCATGCATCTTTGAAAAGTTGCAGGAGCGTTACATAGTCCGAATGGCATTTTTCTGTAAGCATAAACACCAAATGGACTTGTAAATGCCGTCTTTTCTTGGTCCAATGGATCCACATCAATTTGATTGTATCCAGAATACCCATCGAGGAAACAGTAGAAGGCCATTCTGGCTAATCTTTCCAACATTTGATCCATGAAGGGTAGGGGAAAGTGATATTTTCTTGTGGCGGCGTTAAGTTTGTGGTAATCGATACAAACTCTCCAACTAGTAACAACTCTGGTTGGAATTAGTTCATTGTTCTCATTTCGGATTACTGTTATTCCTCCTTTTTTTGGCACCACTTGAACTGGACTTGCCCATTTGCTATCCGAAATGGGGTAAATAATACCAGCTTCTAACATTTTCACAATTTCTTTCCTCACCACTTCCTTCATTGCCAGATTAAGTCTCCTTTGTGGTTGAGCACAAGGTTTGTAATCATCTTCCCTTATAATTTTGTGCATGCAATATGATGGACTCATGCCTTTGAGATCTTTTAATGTCTATCCGAGTGCTGCTTGATGCTTTTTCAAGACTTGTATAAGTTTTTCTTCTTCCATATTTGGACAGCTTAATGTTGATGATTACTGGATTGTTGGCTTCTCATTTAAGAAAACATATTTTAAATGAGACGACAATTCTTTCAATTGCAGTTCTGATTCTTTCTCTGCTGGTCCACTTGGATTTTGGTGAAGAAAAAATTCATCAAAAAATTATTTGATGATTTCTTCCTCCACTCTATTTTCTTGCATCTCCAAGGATTTGTCAGGTTGAGGGTGTTCTTCACAAATTTCGTCAACAACATCTAGTTGCAAACATTGTCCTTTATCCTTCGGATGATGCATTGCATGGAAAATGTCAAACTCAATTTCGTCGTTTGCAACTCGGACTAATAATTTGCCATTTTCCATGTCAATCCCCATTTTTGCTATCCTCGTAAAGGGTCTCCCTAGTATGAGTGGGATATCCGTATCTTCAGTAATGTCAATGACAGCAAAATCAACCGGGATCAAGAATTTGTCCACTTTGACCAAAACATCCTCTACAACTCCTTCAGGATATTTAATGGAACTATCTGCTAGTTGCAAGGACATCCTTGTAGGTTTTAATTGTATTCCTCCAATTCTTTTCATCATTGACAGCGGCATTAAACTCACGCTGGCTCCAAGATCAACGAGAGCTTTGCCTACGAACACATTTCCAATAGTGACAAGAATGGTCTCACTGCCTGAGTCTTTTGATTTATGAGGAATGTTTGCTTGAAGAACAACACTATAATTGGCATTGAGTGAAACAACTTCCTTTTCCTGTTAACTCCTTTTTTGGATAGCAGTTCTTTCTTGACCTTGGAGTAAATTGGCATTTGCTCCAAGGCCTCAGCAAATGGGATATTGATTTGTAGAGTTTTGAATATTTCCATGAATCTTGCGAACTGTTCTTCTTTATTGGCTTTTAATGGAGCTACCGGGTAGGGTATCTTTTTCTGTACAGTGGGTGTTATGTTTCTTCTTTTCTTACCCCACTAGTCTCTTCTTTTTCTTCTTCTTTTTTATTTTCTTTTTCTTCTTTATTTTTATTTTTTCTTCTAATCTCTCTTTTTGTTTTTCAACTCCACCTACTATCTTCCCACTTTGAGTTGTAATACTTTCACAACATTCTGACTGGACCAGATAAGTTCTTGTCAAGTTGTTGATTTGTTCTTCTATTTTAGTGAGAGCATTACTAGTGTTCTGCTGATGGTTGATAGTAGTTTGCATGAAATGGTGAGAATTTTCTCCAGTTCATCATGATAAGTGTGAGTTGATTGGAAGGCATCGACATTTTGGTTGTTTGCACAATCATTACACCAAAAAATTGCTTTGTTGGTATGCTCTATTTGTTTAGGTAGATCTTGAAGTTTTTGATGCACCGAATGGAGCTTGAGTTGGAATTCTTTGATGAATTGCTCAATTTCTTGTTGTAAATCAACATGTTGGTCCATTTCTGAAAATTGAGATCAAAACGAACCGTTTTGTCTATTTCCAAAAGAAAAGAGATTAGTATGTAAAGAGAACATAATTTACATTTTTGTACAAATTAAACAATATGTATGAAAGCAAGAATAAATTTATGCACAATTATTTGATGAATGACGTATAAATATGACATGTTCTATTATTTAAGCAATTCCCCGACAGCAACGCCAATTTGTTGAAAGGTTTAACATGGGGGACGGTTCCCCCCACCCTCTACAAATCATCCTGGCAGTAGTGCCAATTTTTTGAAAGCGGAAATTCCCTCAATTCAGTGTGTTTCCTTTTTATTTGATTAAGTAAGTGAACTCGGTTTTATTCTTTGTTCGCCATCTCGGCTTTGTGGAAATAAATTCCAACGCCGGTATAATGGTTTCAAGAATATTCCAGTTACAACTTACTTTTAATAATCATGTGAATAAGTTATTCCTTCTTTGCCCCATCTCGGCTTTGTTAGAATGAATTCCAAGGCTGGTACAATGGTATCGAAGCAATCCCCCATTACATAATTATTAAGTACCTATGAATACCATTTCGGTTTTGTGGAATAAATTCCAAAACAAGTTTAATTGTATTCTAATGTACAAAAGTGATGAATAGTTAGTTGTTAGAAAAAAATAAATAAATAAAAAACATAATAAATTTGAGTGACCTTTATTTAAATAAATGGTGGAATGTAAATAACAATAAATAAAAGTTAGTAAGTTAGTTTCATCACTTTTGTATATTAAAATGTGTTTCAACAAATAAATTTATTGATAACACTTTACTATTTTACAATTTACACCTCTTTCAAGATTCAATTGTAGTATAGT
>NW_017721268.1:0-17537 GCF_001865875.1 Lupinus angustifolius | reverse complement strand
AATTGTTAGGAGCATGAGCCATCCATCCAAGGATTGGATGCTTTTGAGTTCCAAATGAGATTACAAAATTGATTTTTGCATCTCATTTGCCTTCTCCTTTTCTCCTCTTGAAATATAAACTAAAATTACAAAACTTACTTAAATAAAGTTCCTAAGAACTAAGAACAAGAGGAGAGAACTTCAGGGAAGAATTTCTAGGCAGAATGTGAATGAAAATGTGAGATATGATGTTTTTGTTTCGAATGAAATGTGCCCTGTTTATAGAAGTTCCCTGGAGCCGCTAACCTGCTTGTTAGCACCACTCAGCAGACCAAACCCTTCAGCATGGGTTTGGTCACTTGATTAAGCAGCTTTGTCACCTCCTTAAGCATGACTCATCAAAGCTAGTTGTGAGCTAATGGACCAGATATGGTGAGCTATTCTGAAAAGCCTATGGTGGGCTACTTGAAGTGATGTCATTGGTGACTTCATGGTTTGCTTGATGGCTAAGTCAAGTCTGGGTGCACACCACTTAACACACCTGTTGCACCGCTAAGCTGCTTGTTCAGCAGCTTTGGCCGTGCTGACTGGGACGTGGCTTGGTGCTTGCTGATCTAGGCAGGAGTCTGGTTCTCTACTGAGCTGATTGGTTGCACCGCTAAGCTACTTGTTGAGCAGCTTGGGCATGTGCCAAGCTCGTGTCTGACAATGTCAAGCTTGAGTTCTGACCGTGTCAGGACTAGTCTGGTGCTAGGCTGAGTGGCCAAGCAGGTCCGCTCAGCTGCTTGCTTGAGCAGCTTGGTCCAGGTCAGGCTGGTGTCTAGGTCAGGCTGGTGTCCAGGTCAGCTTAGCATGACTTGGTCCACGCTCAGTTGCTTGCTTGAGCACCTTGATTTTGAATTCTTTTTCTTTTTGACCATGAATCTTTTTTCTGATCTTTAATACACACACAAATATACAAGATTGTGATATTTTATACAAAAAATATTGTTTGAAGTTGGTTTTTCTCAATTATGCTTAAGATAAGTGCCATAAAAGTGTATGAAATTTAGGTATGTTTGGCACTTATCACATTGATATATTCATATGATTCATTCTATTTGGCAATTCTTTGTGGTTCGACATAACCTTATACTATACTACAATTTAATCTTGAAAGAGGTGTAAATTGTGAAATAGTAAAGTGTAATCAATAAATTTATTTGTTGAAACACCTTTTAATATACATAAGTGATGAAGCTAACTAACTAGCTAACTTTTTTTTATTGTTATTTACATTCCACAATTTATTTATTCTTTAAATACCAACCTTCCTTAAGGAAGAAGTTTGGTTTGTTAATAAAAGGAGCCCGAAAGGGAGTAAATAAATAAAGGTCACCTAACTTTATTATTCTTTTGTTCTTTATTTATTTATTTGTTTCTAAAAACTAACTATTCATCACTTTTGTACATTAGAATACCATTAAACCGGTGTTGGAATTTATTCCACAAAACCGAGATGGTATTCAAAGGTAGTTAATAATTATGTAATAGGGGATTGCTTCGATACCATTGTACCGGCGTTAGAATTTATTCTAACAAGCCGAGATGGGGCAAAGAAGGAATAACTTATCCACATGATTATTAGAAGTAAGTTGTAACTGGAATATTCTTGAAACCATTATACCGGTGTTGAAATTTATTTCAACAAAGCCGAGATGGTGAACAAACAATAAAGCCGAGTTTACTTACTTAACCAAATAAAGAAAACACACCGAAGAGAAAACTTCGTCTTTCAACAGCTACTTGGAGTGAGGTCATGCATGATGTCAAGGTTGCTTGGCGGCTAAGTCAACTTGACCAAGTTGTTGGGTGCACACCACCAGGCGCTTTTGGGGCACCGCTCAGTTGCCTGCTTGAGCAGCTTTGACCATGCTGATGGTGATGTAGCTTGGTGCTTGCTGATCTGATCTGGTGTGTGGTTCCAAGTTGGGCGGTCTAGGTGCTCCGCTAAGCTGTCTGTTTGAGCAGGTTGGCTTGTGCCAGACTTGTGGTCTGACCGTGCCATGCTTGTGTGCTGACCGTGCAGACTGGTGTCCAGGTCAGTTGGGCGTGGACTTGGTCCAAGCTAAGCTGCTTAGTGAGCATCTTCAAGTTGGCTCCATGTTTTTACATAGGCCAAGTCTTGTTGAGTCAAGCTTAAGCACATAACTTGCCACGTCAAGCTTAAGCATGTCATTGATGATCATTTTCAGCCTATTTTGAGCACTTTGTTTGTGTTTTATTAATTCTTCTCTTTTCCACCGAAATCCTAAAAATATATTACAAAATAAATACACATAGCATATGTATAAGATTGTGATATTTTATCATAAAAGTGTTGAATTAAGTTAGTTTTCTCAATTTATCCAAGGATAAGTGCCATGAAAACTGTATGAAAATTAGGTATTTTTGGCACTTATTAAATCCCCTCAACTTAAGACTTTGTTTGTTCCCAAACAAAAGGTAAAGCTTATTTGAATTCAAGACTTGGCTAATTTTTTTAAGATATGATTTACATGATTTCAAATTTGCTTAAGAATGATAAAGAAAATTGTTTTCAATGACAGTTTTCATGATTTGTGAATTTTTAACACATAATGCTTCAAACATGATTTTTATGCTTTTGTTCATAAAAAATGTGCAACAATTTACCTAAGCAAATATTTTTCAATCAAAAATTGTTTTTGTACACAAGTTCAAAGTTGGAACTTCAAACGGGTAAGTGTTTCACTCAATTTTTCAACCATTTGATTCTAGTAATTTGAACTTGTTCTTTGTCTCACCTATTCTCTTAAATTGCATAATCAATTAAGGATCACTAAGGTCTTGTTTTCGGTTGTAATGAGGCTTGGTTTGGACAATCATGGTTTTTCTAGATAATGAGGTTAAGTTAAAGTCAAAGGAGAGCATTTTTTTGAAAATGTTTCCCAATGAAATATTTTTACTCTACTTTTTTCCATAATTCTCTTTTGCCAACCTCTTAGCTTTTCAATCTTGGCTTCATTTTGGCTTTTCTTTGTATTTCTCAATCTCTTTTTGTTTTTCACTTTCTTTGACAACTTTTTTTTGTTTTTGTAAAGAGATTGAAAAATTCTTTTCCTTTTCTTTTTAGGAAGCCAAGTCTACCAATTTTCCCCCAACTTAATTCCTTCAAACATCCTTTAAAATTTTAATGCTCTCTTTAGAACATTTAGTTTTCAAATTTGGTTTCATGGGATATTTTGAAACAATGTTTTAATTTGTTTGGCTCAAAGGGGCTTATCAAAGGATAATCCTAATTTTTGGTTAGACTTTTCGGCATTTGGTTCAACTAAAGAAATGACATGGCTTGATCACTTCCTATCAGTCTTATGCAATTAAAAGATTTAAAGACTCAAACAATTTTAATTAGACAAATCAAATGGTGATTTAACATTAATCCTCACGTGTTTGGCTCACTCCCTCACTTGGCTAGGATTTACACTTCTTGATTTAAAGAATGTTTGCAAAGATCATGTTACACAATTTTAACTTTTATTTGCAACAGTTTTTTTTCCAATTATGACATTATGTGATTTTTTTTACAAAACGTTTAGCATATATCTCATTTTTCTTAATAAAAGCTTAAGTCAATATATGTTTTGAATTTTTAAATTATGTAATCATGCCACAATTTTTTCATTTAGCCATTTTCAATTCGGGTTTTGAAAAAAAACTTGAGTTTTAAGGACAATGAAATTACTTTTTAAATAACTATACAATCTTATATATATTATTAACTTTCTTTAAAAAAATTAATATGCATTAAACTATGTTCTCCCTCTTTAAATGATGGCTTGTCCTCAAGCCAATGGAAAAAGTGGTTTAAAGGAGATGTTTGATGCATATGAAATTTTTCTAAAGAATAACATAATATTTAAACACAAGTTTAATTAATCAACAACTTAACATAATATTAAAATATAGTAGCAACTTAGAACATAGTAGCACCATAGTGGCAATAGTACTAAGTATTCAAAATAAAATAAGGGAATGAACTTGAAAATGCATGTAAGGAAAAAGGGAAAACCAGAAAGAGCTTTCTCAATCTTCATCCTCCTCCTCACTTGGATCTTGTGATCTTCCCTCGGGCCACTTAGTTTTGGTCACAAACTCCTCATAGGATCCTCCTTTGAAGTTGGATCTTTTTCCAAAGATGTTATTTAACCTCTTGTAGATCCATTTGATGCCTCGATAGCACACCTTTTGTTGTAGGTTTTGCATTTGTTGCTCTTGTATGATGGCATCTATCTTGGAAGTCATTGTCCTCCCACGAGTAGTTTGTTCTTGGCCCAAGTTGCCCAAAATTTTCTTAAGTTCGGCCTGAGCTTGTGAGATGCTTTTCTCCTTGCAGTAAGAGTTGATATATGATGCATTGATTTCTGTCTTCAATGTTGTGACCTCCTTGTATGACCCAGATACAAGTTGATACTTGCAAAGGTTGGTGATCAATGAAGGTAGAATCATTGAAAGAACTCCCCTCGTGATACAATCGTGGATAACATCCAAGATGACTACATCAATGTTAATGGATTCTTCATCATATATGGAACTAGTGAGCTTTGCTTTGGGTATTGGAAAATCTAAGACATGTGAGGAAGGCTATATGTTGGATAGCACAAAAATGACCCAAATTTGTGACATTTGGGTCATACAAAATCTGAAGATTGGCCCACTTTGGTTGAGCTCCAAGCCTTCCAAACATAGGCTTTTTCTGACATAAGCTTCATCATGTTCTTCACCTTCCCCCGACTAGACAACACTTAACTTCATTTGATAGGTGGATAAGTCATTATCATCTGATAGTGATGGGTTCCATGGGTGGCCCAAGTAATCATTGATCATGTACTTGTCATAATAGACTTGGGTCCCATTCACCAATGCGTACCGGTTCATCCTTGCTTCACTTGAAACAATGGAGTTGGCATAGAATTGCTTCACCACATCCAATGAAAACATCTTCTTGGGTTTAGCAAGATTTTACCAACCATACATCTCCACTATGAAAGTGAAGCCTCCAAACTCTTCTTCATCTAGGTTGACAATCTTGTCCAAATTTGTTGCACTTTTGAGAGTTATTTCTTTGATTTTTTCTTGGCATCCTTCGAAGCAAATTTGGTGCTCTTCTCTTCATTAGTGCCTTCATTTCTTCTTCTTGATGAACTCCTACAAAAAATTTAATTCCAACGAAATATTTTTTCCAAACCAAGGAGTTAGTCATAAAAATCAAGATTAGAATTTTTTAGAGCATGCATCTTAGTTTTAAATTTTATTTCAAATTTTGTTACTTTGAGAACATTTACATTCATGACCGAATTCCTTAAGGTCAAAGTAAATAAAACAAAAAAATTGATGTCTCATTCAAAAGTACACAAGTTTCAAAAAAGGTAGGCAAGTTTCATGTCTTTTGAAATTTTACTCATGTTTTCAACATATCTCATTCAACATATTTTTTTGGTTGAACCATTTAAAAATGTTTCATTTTCACCAAAACAACCCCTCTTTTCACACAATCCATTTTTACAAAAGTTTTGAAAGGCATGTTGGTCTAAAGATACGTGGTTCAATCAAAAACACTATGATAGAAAGTTCAAAAATTATTTTCAAGCAGTTAAGATCTTAATTTCTATCACATGAGACATATCCCACCATTTTTGTTTAATCATGACAAAGCACATCTATTCATATTTTCAATCAATAAGCATATACATCTCCACAACATTGTGACTTTTTGAAACTTTTTGTGTTGGGTTTTCTAAAAAGATTATGTATTTCTAAAAAAAATTCTCAAACAAGAAGCTTCAAAAATTAGAGGAAGAGTCACATATATACATAAAAATAAAATAAAGAGAAGGAAGAACTTACATGACGGAAGAAAAACTTGAAAAAGAACTTGCGAGAGTTTTTAGGAAATTTGAAAGCTTTTAAATAAAATAAAATGATTTGGTGCTTTCAAATCAGAATATTGAGGGGTTTAAATAGAGTGGCGAAATTTCTAGGTCAAAAGTTTCATTTATGAGGATAAGAGATAATCGGATTTTTGTGGGATTTTTGTGCCCTAGGCACATGGCTCGTGTCAAGCCCGCGTTGAGTGCATGGTAACCCTAGCTGGGCGGTGAGTCAGATTTCAATGTTTGACCGAGTTTAATTGAATCATGACCATGACTTGAAATTGATTTGGGCCCTTCTTGAATTTTTACAAAATTTGATTTGGCTCAATAACCCATTTATATTTTCCCACCCTTTCTTTTGAAAAAGTTCTAATTTACTTTCCTAGAACTCAAAGAATTTTTATTTTCAAAGAAAAAGTTTTATTATTTTTTTAGTTTGATTATAAAAATTGTTCTTCTTTTTGTCATGAATAAAAATTTAATGTAATAAATAGAATAAGGAGAGAAAAATGAAGGGAAAAACATATTATATATATTCAAAATGTATTGGGTTGCCTCCCAGCAAACGCTCTTTTAACGTCATTAGCTTGACATATGTTACCTATTAACCCAGATTTTTACCACCTTCTTTTTACTGCCCTATTGAGCTTGGATTACCCATGACATTATAGTGCTCTCTCGGATTAACTTCAGTATTATCTGAAAATGTTGATTTCTGATTTTCAGCTAATTATTTGGCCAGCTGCCCAATTTGAATCTCCATATTCTTCAGAGATGCATCAGTGTTTTTCTGGTTGGACATTGTCATTTTCATGAACTGATTCAAAGTGTGCTCTAGTTTAACACTTTTGTCTTGTTTTGAGTGTTGATACTGATTGTTCCGTGTCATTTTCATGAACTGATTCAAAGTGCGCTCTAGTTTAACACTTTTGTCTTGTTTTGAGTGTTGATACTGATTGTTCCGTGGGTAGAATTGAGCTGGTGGTTTTTGAGGATTTTCTTGTCTCCAAGTTTGATTTCTTTGAAACTGATTATTACCCCATTGAGGGTAATTATTCAGAAATTTCTGCCTTGGCAATGACCCTCCTCATGATTATCAACATAATGATTACAACTAAAAACTTGCTTCTTTGAAGATTCCCGTATTTGCTGGGGTAAATCATTAAGCTTTTGGGTCACTTCATCAAGTTGTTGTTGAAGTAGTTTATGTTGAGCCAACATTGCATTTGTTGAACTTAATTAAAAGAATCCACCTCTCCTTGGTGGTGGTCCTCTTTGGTGCTAACTTTTCTAGTCATTCATTACCATGGATTCAATTATATCTATGGCTTGTTGTGGTGGTTTGGTCAAGAGTTGTCTGCCAACCGTAGCATTTAGAATCCACTTGTGCTGCTGTTGCAAACCATTGATAAAAATATGGATTTGAGTTTTCACATCAAATCCATTATTTGGGCACTTCCTGAGCATAGATTTGAATCTATCCCAAGATTCGCAAAGACTTTCCCCAACAGGTTGAACAAATGTGGATATTGCTGTTTTGAGATTCATAAACTTTCCTTGTGGCAAGTATCTGCCCATAAATTTATCCTCCACCAGATTCTAGTCATTCAGAATGTGCGGAGGCAGATCTAGAAACCATTCCTTAGCTTTCCCGATTAGAGTTAACGGAAAAAGCCTCAAGATAGTGGTTTCATCTTCTTTTTCAGAGACACCAGCAGTTCCAACCAACTCATAGAAATTCGTTAGGTGGTTCAATGGATCCTCATGTTCTAGCCCGACAAACGGATTAGCGTACATGAGTTGTACTAGTGCGTACTTCATTTCTGGCGTCTTTTGGGTCCCGAATGATCTCCTAATTCTAATCATGTTCCTCGGCATAAAACTAACAAATCTTCCAGTGTTTGGCTAGTTTTCTGCCCTTGATCCTTCATTGGTTTGTTTAATATTGGCCATTGATTCTAAATTCTTCTTTTCTTTCCTTTGGGCTTTCCTTTTCTTTCTTAAAGTTTTTTGCGTTCTAGATCGAAAGAAAATTCAACCTGTATGTTCCTGCAATGCATGCACCAAAGGAAAATTTTCAGTATTTTCATAAAGAAGGTTAGTGGTTAAGTATAAATAATATTTATAATTAAAAAATTCAAATTAATTTGTACAAAAGTGAAAAATATTTTTGTACAAGATTATTAAAAATATAGCATAATAAATTCTATTATTTAGCAATTCCCCAGTAGCGGCACCAATTTGTTGCAAGATTTTTCGATGCTTGCTTTATTGAAGTAAATGTAAATGACTGAAAGTAAAAGTTAATAGTTAGATCACTCATTATAACTGTGTAATGTTTTTTTTCACAAAGATACAACTTATGAATTAAATTGCACTTTGATTCAAGGTCTCTTTCTTTTACAACAAATAAAAATTGTAAGTTAACACTTTACTATTTTACATTTGCATCTCTTTCAAGATTCAATTGTAGTATAGTATAGTATAGGGTTACGTCGAACCACAAGGAATTGCCTAATAGAGTATTATTATAATCATATTATATTACTAATAAAGTTTAAACATCTTTGTGAATTGGTTTTCTTTATGAAATATTAACAAGTAAACAAATAAACATAAACAATTATTATAAACAAATTCTTGAGGAGGAAATTGTTTTGGAAATAAGGAATTATTTCTCTACTTGATTTTTGAAAACATTACAAGTTATGTGTTATACTTTCGGTTAATTCCATACCTCATTTCTAAATCCTTCATCTAGTGTCCTAGAGTGATATGATGATTTTCAAACCTTATGAAATACACTAAACAATAGTTAAGTGCCATCCGATTAGAGATGGAACTCTTTTATTAAGTGTCTTCCGATCAAGAGTCTCCATCCGATTAGAGATGTAGCCTCGAAGAGAGAATAACTCATCCATGATCATTTGGTTTGTAGGCATGGTAGCTGATGAAGAAGACTCAACATGAAACTCTGAAGTTTGTTGTTCAGTTGGGTTGGTAGAGGTTTTTACATTAGGATTAGCAAGTGCAACATGTCTATCACTTTGATGCTTATAGAGTCTATCAATGAGATCTAGGAAGAAGCCCATTTTGTGGATCATATCCACATCAATCTTACTATCACGTGCATCAAGTATGACTTTGGATGCATCAGTAGTGGATACACCAAAATGCTCAAGTATGTTGGTTATGAAGATTGCGTAAGGCAGGGGGTTGTGAGATTCTCGAATAGACCACATATGTCTCATTATTATGTTATCCCAATTGATAGAAAGGTTATGCTTAAGATCATACATAAATTGTAGTTCCATGTTATTTATTTGAGAATGATTTGAATATTTTGGAAGAATGACATAGCTCAAAAAGTAATGAAGCAAGCAATCTTCGAGATTGAGATTTCCTACAGCAAGGATATCTCTACTCTTTACAATTTCACCTAACATCATTTGCTTACGCATTTCTATTTCCCTCTTAAAGAATTTACGCATAGAATAGTAGAACTCTTTTCTATCATAATTATCTCAATCACATGCAAGATACATGAACAAATTCTTCCATGGCTAAAGTTCTTTTATTGAAAATTCTATAAGCTTTACTCGTAAGAGTGTAGCATAAGAAGAGTCCTTCATCAACTTTTGTATCAAACTTGCCTAAGTTATCTTTACCATTATTTAAAACAAAATATTTACAACCAAATACATGCAAATGAGAAATGTTTGGTTTTCAACCTTAAAGAGTTCATCGGGGGTTTTCTTGAGAATTTGTTGTATAAGAACTCTGTTAGAAACATAGCAAGTCGTACTAACTGTGTCAGCCCAAAAATATTTTGGGAGATTAGTTTCATTCAACATTGCATGAGCAAGTTCTTCTAAGGACCGATTCTTTCTCTCTACAACACCATTTTCTTGTGGTGTTCTAGGAGCAGAAAAATTGTGATTGATACCTAGATCATCACAGAATTCTTCAAAAGAAGCATTTTGAAATTCTTCCACGTGATCACTTCTTATAGCAGCGATTTTTAGAGAATTTTCATTTTGAAATCTTTTAGAATATTTGCTAAAGGCGTTGAATGCCTCATTCTTATGAACTAAGAATAGAGTCCATGTATATCTTGAGAAATCATTTACCATAACAAGAGCATAGTAGTTACCACCATAACTCTTGGTCCTTTAGGGGCCAAATAAGTCCATGTGTAGTAACTGAAATGGTCTATCGGAAGAAACCATATGCTTAGGTTTGAAAGAAGTCTTTGTTTGTTTACCCATTTGACAAGCACTACATAGTTTGTCTTTAACAAATTTCATTTTGGGTAAACCAACAATTAAAATCTTTCTTAATCAGTTTATTCAAATGATCCATATGAATATGAGCAATTCTCATATGCCAAAGCAATGCATCACTATTATTATTAGCAACTAAACATTTTATTGGTAAAGAAGAATACATGTCAATCATATAAATATTATTTATTCTCTTACCAATTAGTTTAGAGTTATTTGAATCCTTACTTTTGATGATGCATTTATCCGGGTAGAATGCTACATGAAATCTTTTGTCGCATAGTTGACTTATACTCAACAAGTTGTGCTTGAGTCCTTCGACATATAGTACTCCTTCTATAGTTGTTGAAGGTGGCTTACCGATTCTACCAACTCCAAGTATTTTTCCTTTGTTGTTATCACCATATGTGACATAGCCTTTGTCCCTTAGTGTAAGGACAGAGAACTTATATTTTTCGCCTGTCATGTGCTTTGAGTAGCCGCTGTCCAAGTACCATAAATTGTAGGCGGCTCTCAAACTATCCTGCAAGACAAGTTAAGTAATATTAGGTACCCAATTTTCTTTGGGTCCTACATGGTTAGCATTTTTCTCAACCAATCTATAATGACATAAGAGCACACCATGTTTTCTAATCATGCAAGTGTTTGGTGTATGCCCATGGTTTTTACAATAATTGCATATGGGATGATACTTATGTATCCTAGATTTATTATTCTTAAAAGCATGGATACTTTGTTTTTGAAAGTTTATCTTTGTCGAGACATTCTAATTCTTCGAATTTTGATTTTTAGAATAGTGAAGACCTCTTCGGTTTGCAGAATGTCTCTAGACTATAACAATCTTATCAGAATCTTTGCTACTCTTGTTTACCTTATTTAGTTCATGACTTAACGTTAAGATTATATTTTCAAGAGTAATGCATTTTACACATGAAGACGATGCTGGTTTATTTCTGAATATTTCTTAAACATTTCGTATTCCTGGGAAAGAGTATGTAGTCTCGACCTTTTTACCTCATCGGTTCCTTCGTGTGTAGTCTCTAGGATATCCCACATTTCTTTAGCAGATTTGCAGTTTGATACTCTAAAAAATTCATCAATTTCGGGTGCAGAAGTGAGGATATTTTTTGCTTTTAGATCATATTGCACTTTCTTCTTGTCTTCATCATTCCATGAGGATTTCGGCTTCACTTCCCTCACGCTGTTGATAATTGTGAAGGGTTCATAGGGTCTTTCCTCAATTGCATACCAAATGTGTAGATCTTGAGACACTATGAAGATTTTCATTATGATCTTCCAGAAGTCGTAGTATTCTCCAACAAAACTTGGAGGGCGATTGATGTTGGAACCTTCTCCTAGAAATGATCTTACGGCCATCTTCAAAACAGGATCAGTTTTGAGAATAAATTACTCAAAAAAAGCTCTGGTACCAATTGTAAGGCTGAGATGGCAACTAAGAGGGGGTGAATTAGTTGTTTATAATTGTGACTGATTTTTCTACATAATTCAATAGTTAATAGTAGCGGAAAATGATATGCATAAATAATCAAGTAAATGTAAGGAGATAAAGGAGAAGAGAGTACACATATGTTTTTATACTAGTTTACCTTCTTGTCGACTGAAGGCTACGTCATGTACTCTTGTAGCACAAGAGATTTTTTCACCAGATATTAAGAGTAGTAATTACAATTTCTCACCCCGAGATGACCTTGTACCTTACTCTCTCTCTAACTCCTATATCACTCTTTGGGAAACACCCTTTCTGAATGACTCTATCCCCTTTCTTATCACATCCTTGTGAAAGAAAGTAATTCAATACTTTGAATGAAGAAAACGTTTAACAATGGCAACATATTGCCTTTACAAGATTTTGAAGTTATAAACTCTTGCAATCCAAAAACTCAATGAATAGTTTAGTACTAATGCTCATAAGGTTTGAATAACTTACAATAACACTTAAGGCAACTTTGCAAAACAAGTTCTGAAAGTTATAACACGTTGCACCAAGTGTAGAACAAGTATTTTAGAAAATTGTAGTTTGAGTATGTGATTTCAATCTAAGTTGTGTTTTGTATTATGTATGTATGAAATGAGTTTCAAAGCCTTTATATAGACTTTCCAATTAACCAGAATCCCTCTACGGAAAGGTCTGATTTGTTTGGAATGAAATCATTTTGTTTGGGTTGAAAGTTGTATGGTTTGAATATGAAAACTAGTGTAACAGCTCTCAGTAATCGATTACTTAATCAATAATCAATTACCCAATAAGTCTGTCCAACTGCGTAATTGATTTTCAGAGGCATAAGTCTATTACTCAAAAGGTGTAATCGATTACCCAACTGTTCTGTCCAACTGGGTAATTATTTACCATGTTGTGTAATCAATTATCCACATGATGTAATTGATTACCCTGATCAATTTTTGTTGGATAACTCGTTTCTCACTCATGTAACCTATTACTTAGTTCTAGTAACCTGTTACTTAGTCATAGTAGTCTGTTGCTTAGATCTAGTAACCTGTTACACAGTATTTTGGAAATTGTTTTCATTTATGCTTGTTATCAAAAAATTGAAAATACTTATGAGCATTACTACTAAGTGTATAGTTTAGACTATAAGGATACAAGTACCTAAGGACTTTAGATTCTAATTTCTTTAAGTTTTGTCTTCATAAGTATTCTTCATTGTGTTTTTTTAATGTAATGTTGATGTCTTCATCAAAACCATGTCAAGATTAGGACCCAGATCTTCTTCACAATTTTCCATGTAATTTGTCCTTTTTCGGCCACCGCAACCACTATATCTTTTGCACCTTAATTATTGTGCACCAAAAATCATCATCAAGTCACCGCCAGACCGGTCCTTTTTATCCAAACCCAACACACATGACTACGTAAGGCTTAGTTTTAATGCTTAAAAGTTGCCATAACACATTTCGACTCGCCATCCGTTTGCCGACTCTACCCCTTCACATGTAGACTACCAACCTGTCACATGACACCTCAATTCTAGAGTGTGGGATCGTTAGCACCTCTAATTCCTCTTCACTACAATGCTTTCCGTGCCACCAAAGATTGTGCCTTTGATTCATTGGTTGCTTTCTGGCACATCGAGTATATAATTTAATTCCTTTATTTGCTTATGTATTCTTTTACTTATATAATTAAATTATAATTAATTTATTAATTCCATGAGAGAGAGATGTGCTTATTCATCATTTTCTACTTTAGAGGCGTAACTGGTATCATTATCTTCCCAAGGTATGTAAGCTCTTCTTCCAGTCTTCATTTCATTCTTACCCTTGAAGGCATTCCTCTTCAGATTTGGACAATCCATTTTCATATGACCAGGTTTGCCACATTCAAAGCATGTGAAGTTTTAGTTTGAAGAGGAAGCGTCATTATTCTTGGTAAATTTCTTCATTTGTCCAGTTTTAGTGCCTTTGTTCCTTTTATGGAACTTGATGAACTTCTTTATGAACAAACTCATATCTTCCATCTCTTCCTTTTCATACTATCTTCTGATGAATCATATCTTGAAAGTGAAATGTGTCAAGAGAGCACTTATGCTTGCCTATGTTTTGATGAAGACAAAGGACATAGTGAAAGCTTAAAGACAACTCAAGAAATCAACATGCTAAAGATTCAAGAGCTTCATATCTAGACTATAGTCTTAGATGTGTTTTAGTTATTGAGTCTAGGTTAGGTAAACCTAGATGCAAATCTCACAAAGGCTAAAAACTATCTTATCATTTACATGAGACATGCCATCTAGTTTATTATATGTTCATGCATTAATCATACATGTTTTTTGTGCATTTTAGGCATAACATAAAGGTAAAACATGTTTAGTTGATAAGCATAACATATAGGTAGTTTACCAATTAACATCTTAACTGAAACTACGCTAGTTAATCGATTAACCTGAAATAGTTTTAATAGTTTCAACAGAAAACTGAAAAACAGATTTCAGTTATTCTCTAACAACCCGTTAATCGATTAAAAGGCAACTTAATCGATTAACTGGGTGAAAAACAGCTTTTCTATATAAATTGTTTTGTTAACAAATTTCATATACGATTTGATACATTCATACATTCATATTAGAATTTCTAGGTTGCGTATTTTCATGTTCAATGTATATCATATAGGCAGAGAGAATTGCATGTGAGATAAGAGTGAGATAGTATTATGCTTAGGATCAACATGTCATCCATTGCATATTATCAAATGTGTTGTTCATCCAATCTTGTTCTTGCGTGATTCTTTCACTACTGTTTAGAGATCTATTAAAGGGAAAAATCACATGTTCTTTATGATTTTCATCTTCTACATATTCATAGTAATTGTGAGATTTGTATAGGTTTATAGCTTGTTCTTTCTGGTTATATTTGAGTTACTTTAGGGCTTAACATTACTTTGTTCATTGTATTGTTTGGGTAACAGGGGAAGTCTTCTCTTGATGCCATACCACCAAAGAGATCAGAGAGTCTTCACCAAGACATGGAGGTCTTGAGTTTAGAGCATACTCTTGGCTGGGGCTGGATCATAGGAAAGGTTTTCCTAGGCGATTGGGTAAGGTCAAACCAAGGTATAGGTTCTGGGAACTGAAGAAGGGAGCATTCAAGGTCTTGTAATTGGAAGTGTGTTTGTAAGGCACATTGGTTTCAATTTTAGTGAAGAAAAATCTCTGAAATCAGAGGGGAAGACTGGATGTAGTTATGTAGTGGACTGCAAAATGAACCAGTATAAAAACCTTGATGCAGGTTGTTTCTTTCCCTTATCTCTTTACTGTTTTTAGTATCTTTTAATTGCCTATTGAAGCTGATATTTTGAATATAGCACTATTGCCAAATAAAGATCATTTGTGTTCAAATATATCTGCTAAATCAATTCTGTATAATCTGTAATTGATTATATAATTGAGCAAGTCAGCAAGTGCAATTTATGTGCGACTTAATCAATTAAGTCATATCATTAATCGATTAACTAGGTAAATTTCCAGAACAGGGCGTTGGTGCAAATAGCGGTAAGTGGGAACCGCGACACCTATTCACCCCCCCCCCTTCTAGGTGTATTCTGTTACTGATACCTAGCTAGTGGTATCAGAGCTAGTACATTGTGCTAGCTCAACCGTATCCGCATGATCAGTTAGGGAAATTAAATGGGTTCCACCAACCCCTTTGGCGGTGATGGCGCATCCATTAACAGCCCTCCCGTATTCAATGGCAAAATATATGCCTACTGGAAAGTCGTATGAAAATCTTTATAGAGGCCACCGACTCGGATATTTGGGAATCCATAGTCAACGGGCCCTTCGTTCCAGAACATTTAGTGGACGATGAACCGAAAGATAAACCTAAAAGTCTATGGACCGATGATGAACGCAAAAAGGTTCAATATAACCATATCATCACATCAGCCCTATCCTAGGATGAGTTCTTTCGGGTATCGCAGTGCCAAAATGCTAAATAAATGTGGGACACTTTACAAGTGACTCACGAAGGCACTAGTGAAGTCAAGAGTGCCAGGCTGAATGTGCTGGCACATGAATATGAGTTATTCTGTATGTTACCAAATGAATCTATAAGTGATATGCAAAAACGTTTTACTCATATAGTTAACAATTTAGTTGCTTCGGATAAATTATGTAACAAATGTGAGCTTACTAACAAAGTTTTACTCTATCTTGATAGGAGATGGCAACCAAAAGTAACATTTATTATGGAGTCAAAGGATATTGACTCCATGCCTTTGGCGACACTATTCGGAAAACTCCAAGAGCACGAAACGGTGCTTGGACGCCTGACGATGCATGAAGAATCAGATCGCAAAAAGAAAAGTATTTCTCTCAATGCAACAATGTCTCAATCCACAGAAGAGAGAGAAGAAGATGAATCTAATTCAGATGTGGATGAAGAAACTTTGAGCCTTCTCATACCCAAATTCGGGAAATTTATAAATAAAGGAGGCTTCAAATGTTTCCAGAAGAAAGAAGCGCGAGAGTCGACCAGAAAAGGCAAGAGTAAAGAGCGCTTAACTTGCCATGAATGTGGTAAGCTAGGACATATGAGGTTCCCGTGTCCTACTTACCTCAAGAAGGTTGATTTAGATAAGAGCACTCCTCGGGACTTCACATCGAAGAAAGCTTACATAGTATGTGATGTACCAGAGGAGGACACGACATCCAACACCTCAGATGAAGAGGAAACTACAAAGCTATGCCTAATGACGAGAATAGATGATGCATGTTGCTCAATTTCAAAAGAGGTAAAAGTCGAGGTATATTCAGACACCTCATCTTCTTTATCTGATGATTCACCATGTTATGAGGAATTATATGATGTGTATGTCGAATTGCATGATGATTTAAAGAAATTAGCTAGGATTAACTGCGATAGGAAAAGAGTAATCCTGCTAAATGAACAAAAAATAGTATTGTGGCACTACATGCTTTTATTGTGGCACTCATGGCCCTACATGCTTTTAATCATCCAAATAAGAATTTTTTTAATAAAAAGGTCCCTACATGATTTTATTGTGGCACTCATGGCCACACTTCCTACTCTTGTTATTGAAAGTGCAAAGTGTCAAGGATTGCACTAGCAATATTTTGCCTGTGTTTTGATGAAGTTAATGAATTAGTTAGAGCTTGAAGATGTCTCAACAATCAACATACCTAGAACTCATTGGTCTTATCTAGACTAGGTTATATCAATAGAAGTTATATTTCTAAGTAGTCTGGGATGTGTGCCTTAGTTAGTGAGTATAGGTTAGGTAAACCTATATGCAAGTCTCACAAACCATTAATACTGTCATATCATATTCATGAGGAATATCATCTAGTTTATTATTGTTAGGTATCAGTGGCTAAAATACACCTAGAAGGGGGGGTTGAATAAGTGTAGCGGTCAAAGTATCCGCTTTTCGCAAACAACTTATAATGCTGAAAAAACCCCAGTTTAATCGATTAACACAGAAAGAATAATCGATTAACTGCAACGTTTTAATCGATTAAAACAACTCAGATCGCACAAATAGATTCAGTTTCTTGCACGACAAGCAACTGAGATCGAAGCAAATATACAGAGCTAATAGATATATCAGATTTACTACAGTACAGTATAGAAACAGATTATTACAGCTAATACAACTATACAAAGTAATCGATTAAAGCAATAAAGAGAGAGGGAAATAAAAGCGTGCAACAAGGTTTTTATCCTGGTTCGTTTGCGGGTCCACTTGCAAACTACATCCAGGCCTCTCGTCTGATCTGGGAGATTTTTCTACACTATAATCGCAATAACGTTTTACAAACAATTCTTTCAATTACAACACCTAGACACT